>NW_025765652.1:0-55077 GCF_003918875.1 Haliotis rubra
GTATCACAGAAATTGAATATTCTTGCCACCTGTGGAGTGAGCGAGTTTAGAATTGTAAAACATATCCTTTCTGGACTTTACAAAATTCAGTCTTTCATACTTATTAATCGGGTAGGGTCCATACGGGTAGCAAGACACTCTAAGTCCCCATGGTCCCCTAGATGTGGTGATCTACCTTCAGTTGTTAGAGATTACTGGCCCATTATTACATTGTATTGTCAAAATAGTTTTCTACTTTTTTAAAGTTACGTACCAGCTAAGTTTTAACTCATTTTGTGATAATGTGGTGGTTTTACTGTCCTTCGTTGACAGGGTTTTATATATTATCTGTAGCATGGTATAAGTTAAGAACTAGTTTAGTCACGATATGGCTGAAATATTGCGGATGTGACTTTAAATTTAACTCCCTCACTCACTCCACTTTCATACTTATGCAATAAATAAATTATCAAACCACCATAGTAAAGTGGTTTGGTAAAATGTAAGTTGAAAGATTTTGGCCTCTTGTAGGTCTGGGTCCAGAACTACAAACCCCAGGCACGCCATCAGAGGCGACTAACGGTCAGTTGGTCCAGTGCGTGGACTTGGTTGACTCGTGTCATTGTGTTCCAGTTAAGAATATTGACACTCCATGAGGTTAATTTGCACACCTTTTAATGTTAATACCTGCATAAATGTACAAACACGCTGACATTAACTCCTATGAGATATGTCAATAATAAAAATATATAATCATAATAATTATCATCAACACACTACATACTATAGACAAAGGACACAAAATTGGTGACATCATTCAGGGCGAAACTACCATTCGTAACTACTCGCCTCTTTCCATGACCTACAAAAAGACTAGTATGCCATTATAGCCAAGAGTCGTGGCAAAACAATCAAATCATGCGCGTAATTAAAACGCATTTTCGAAGCATGAAAATAGCGGCACCGTCAAACTTTGAAACTTTCTAAACTATGCAAAGCACAATTTAAACATAAACTTTGAACTAAAGGATCAGCAACTCCTCAACACTGAAACATCTTAACCTTGAGGGAATGAGTGTATAACTGTTTTGCCCATGGGATATGGGATTTTCTAGAATTACCATGTTTGGTAATTGAAAGTGATATTTCCTTGGAAATAGTTCTAAACAATTTTCATCTCCTGACCTTTTGCTTTTAGGCAAGGCCCAGTCGTGAACATGGCCACGATAGGGGTACGAGTCGCCATCAGGTTGCCAGAATGACATGAGTAGTTATGAATGCGCAAACTACAACACAAACTTCACTCATACAGTTGTCAGCCAATCAACAAATAGTAACTGTTGTCTGTGCATGTGACAGTTTTCTTCTCACTTACTTGGTCAGCCAATCCAAACGCCATAGAATCACTTGCAGTTTATACAATTGTCTTCAATAAAGAACACACATTTCACTCTAGTAAATATCTAAACAGACGGGTTCTAACATTGTAAGCGTATTATACAGGTACATACATCTGATCACTCTTACACAACATTTCAACATCAGCTGGGATCAACAACAAAATCTGATTAAAGTACTGTGCCTGGATTTTCCGAAACTCTCCTGGCAGCTTAAGATTGTCGTAAAAGTGCCATACATTAACATTATCAGTACAACTATCTATCTTAGCGCTAAAGTGGAGCTTGAAATCTAGGCCCCTAAATAAATAACAAACTCTTATACACAGTATAACAACAAGAGAGTCCAGTATTTTATAACAATAACATGCAAACAATTGAGCACTATGTGACTAGACATATTTGTACCAGCGGGGATGAAATGTAGTTATATTGCAAAAGAATAATGCATTCGGCAGAATATATAGACATACAAAGTAAAAAGATTTTCCACAGACCAATATATACTTGGGAAAATAAGGGATCACATGAAAGCACAAGTGTTCCTTTATTTTTCATATTTGATTATGCAAACTTTTGTTTTGATTTTCAAATTTTGTTTGTCCATTTCAGTTCAGAGATTGTACAGTTGATTGCATTTATCAATATTTTTTCAGAGCATCAACAATGAAGCCAACTCAAAAATCATAGACATGTCAGGTGTATGATTTTATAATATATATAATACAAGGTTTCTAGCTGAAATTGAAATTTAGTAAACATTAATCTTACAAAACAATAATTCTTTCTACTTTGTACACATCTTTGACGATATTAGCAAGACAATCAATGGATAAACCAGCAGGATAATGCTAAGTTACTAACAGACTAACTGAACTATTGTTAAAGAGAATGTCTTCTATCAGAAATAGGAACATCACAATGTGTAGGATTAATAAAGTTTTCAACCTTTCTCCCACAATCCTGTACACAAGATTGCACTTTATGAATACACGTTGGAGGCTAGTAAGGAATAATGGAATTGATGTACTTTTCAGAACTACTGTCGATACTTGAGAGCCACCGCATACATAATATCAAACAAAGATGACGATTCGTTCATCAGGGGATATGCTACCGTCTTGGTGAAGGTGAGATCTTTATTATGACTTGTTGAAGCTTTAATTACATTTTTGTACTCCATGCCCGTAATTCCTTACTCTCACACTTTCATTACGGTAGGTGTAGCCTGAGAGCAAACCGTCTTAAGGGATGTTTGATGAGACTCTCAGTGCCGAAGCCGGCCAGACATACAGCAATGTGTGTGAATGATGTCGCGATTTCTCATTACACGATCAGTGTTGTAATAAATAAATAGTAGTAGTCAGAAGAACTTCATCACTGATATTATAATAATCGATTTCCAATATTCTTCTGATATAAGAGAGAATCGTATGCAGAAACATTGCAGTTCTTTACCTTTACCAAACACAGCGGGTAATTCTCTTAACCTATACCTACTCTATTGAGATAGTTGATAATAGTTTAAACTTTACATAGCTTTAAGTTTATACAACCCATTTCTTGGTATCGATATACTGAATTCCTTCAGCTGTCCCCTGTTTGCAACTTTCAATTACTGGCAGATTGCTTCTGATCTGAACATAGGGGAGATGGCTGGGAAGGGACAACGCCGCATGAACTACTGAAATTTTTGGAGTCCAGGACAACCCTGATAATGCAGGAGGTATCGAACACTGTCTTGAGTTAAGACAGATGGATTTGAAACTATCTCTGCATGATTACCACTGTCAAAAACCTTCCCATTTTATTTGTGAAAAGGAACGCATACCATACACCAACCGTTTACATGCAAACCTGCAACATAGGGACGGTTGTATGCAAACCTGCAACAGAGGGATAGTTTGCATACAAACCCGTAATGAATGGACAGTTTGTATACAAACCTGTAACAGAGGGACAGTTTGCATGCAAACCTGCAATAGAGGGACAGTTTGTATTACAAACCTGGCAATAGATGGACAGTTTGCAGTGAAACTCTGTAACAGATGGACAGTTTGCATGCAATCCTGCAACAGAAGGTGAAATAAAGCTCTTCAGCAAGTTGTCTTGTGTTGTTGTTTTCTTTGTCTTGTTCTGCTTATATTGAGGCACTTTTGTATCTAAATGGTATTTGATGAGTGAGTTGGCATGGTTTTACACCGCTTATAGCATTATTCGGTTATACCAGAAAAAGCAAAGAGTGAGTGAGTGAGTGAGTACCCATGTCGGGAATAGAAGCCAGGTGTTCGGAGAGACGATCGAATGCTTTACCCACTGGGCTACCCTGCCGCCCCTCATAGCATGAGACAACTGAAATAGGCCTCCCACAATTTATCTGAACTCGGGACCTCTGCATCCGTTATTAACAAGAACTCCTTGGACGATAACCATACTGAGTTTGATAATTAGATTATTGTTAGAACGAACTTATAGTCTCTGAATTTGATTTGAAACCATAACCGATTTAACTGAAGACACTGTGTAATCCGCACGAGGTGCGAACTAAACTCATCTGTGAAAGGGTTGTAGGTGCCTCTCGTATTTTTCTTATACATTTGTAACATAATAAACATAATCTGTCCCCAAAAGACAAACAACTACTTCTTCAATGCAATAATTTGGTAGGTAATAACCCTTGTTTTCACTCTCTCATGCAGTCATTTTTTCAGGGTTCAACTAGGATATCAAAAATGATGATGAGAATGAATAATTCCATATGAAGCCAATTGTAATTGCAAAATCATTAGATGCTAGTCCAAGATATACGACATATAACAAAGACCCTTGATATTCGCTACAGCAGTGTGTGAGGAGTGAGTTTAGTTTTACGCCGCACTCAGCAATATTCCAGTTATATGGCGGCGGTCTGTAAATAATCGAGTCTGGACCACACAACCCAGTGATCAACAGCATGAGCATCGATCTGCACAGTTGGGAACCGATGACATGTCAACCAGGTCAGCGAGCCTGACCACCTGATCCCGTTAGTCGCCTCTTACAACAAGCATAGTCGCCCTTTGTGGCAAGCATGGGATGCTAGAAGACCTATTCTATCCCGGATCTTCACGGGTCAGACGCTACAACAGACAAATAAGAACATCGTGAGACCTTTGGTATTAACTCAGAAATCTTGTTCCACGTTGTTATGTGTTGATTCTCAAGTTGAAAACAAACAACAAGGAAATGTGATGTAATTAACTGTTGTGTTATGAAATTAACTAAGTTTACTAATTTGTAGCCAATGACTACTAAGGTATTAGAGAAGAAGCAAATATAAAAACGAAAAAATAACTAAAAAGAAAAGACCCCAAAGAATGGCAATACAAACTCAAACAAAGTACGAAGGAAGTGATTAAAGCACTGAAAAACAATGATGATAATATTCTATCCATTGCAGTTTCCAAAATAGGCAGAGTATCTGGGAAAAAATTATGTCCACGCTGCTATTCTTCATGTAGGTTGTAAGATGTAACACCTGGGATTAAGAGGGAAGGAGGCTCCTCTTACATACCTATGAACATGTCTGCAGGAGATTTACACTACACCTGGGCCGTGAATATACTGAAACATTCTGTAGGGTCGTACTTCCTGTGCTAACGTCCATAACCGTTTTAAATATAGCACAAGTCGGAAGATAGCAAACCATGTCCCTCAACGACTATCCAAATATACAATTCAACTACACTTGGGAAGATAAGTACACAGCATAGAATACTTACTAGTTTTGTATTTATAAGAGTCGATTTTCTTCCATGTGTATATCTGCTGATTTATGGATGCATATTTGAAAAAGGATCCTTCTGTTCTCAAGAATATCTATGATTTTGGGTACTGAAGTCCGTGTTTCGCTAAAACATAAATCACTGATACAATCAATACTTGCCATATCAGTTTGTCTGTTCCATACAAAACAGCAACCTTCATACTAACATTTTAGTTCTAATGGCTCAAAATTAGAAAGTGGACTCATTCGAGGAGTTGTGATAACAAACAGATCATACCTGCAGGAAAGAGGGTTTTGAAAAACCGTTTTCGCTATTGCTCTGGAAAGAATAATATATGATATATTTGAATTTTGAAAACATTAAAGGAGAAAGTTAATATTGTTCGAACACAATTCTTAGGCATTAACTGCAAAGGCACACCATGGCGACTTTTGAGGACCCTTTGAAGCGTCAATATAACCTATTAACTGGAAAAAAGAAAACCGTTCGCAGCCAAACATTTCGTACGTAAAACGACAAAGCATATTCATACGTTATATTTGAGGTTTACACTCTCTCGAGAGTAAAGAGACGCATTCCATAACCTAATCTGGTACTTTACTTCAAGACAATGTAACATGTTCATTAACCTGAATGGCTGTATTTCGTGGCAAGGCAACTTCATTGATCGATTGCCTTTGATGTGTGCTCGTGTATTCGGTGCTCAAGGTTAAAACAAAATATTATTTGTAGGTGAGGAATTGTATCATGGCATACATACGTGATGTTGTGCTTTAGCGTGTTTGTTTTGGATGTTTTAACCAACACATTTCGCTCTAAAGTCGGTGGTGCTGTTAAGGAGCTGTTGGTTCCGGTTTCGCACTCGATACTGTGTCCGTGTCGAAGCCGCAAATCAATAGATTATCATTGCTCCCTGGTGCTCTTACATGTTGACACTGATTTCTTAGCGAACGGTGATGCACAACCGGAGCCGTTATCTGCTCTGGGACCATCAAGGTTCCCTGAAACTGAAGTGCTGGGATTGACTGGGTTGGTGCTGGATGTGGGGCTGGACATGGGGCGGACCTTTGGGTGTGGGGCTGGAAGCCGGGTACATTGCTGGGAAGGTGGGAACGGTGGCAGATGGTGAGCACAGAGGTAGGGGGTCTGGGCCTGGGTGCTCGGGACTGAGGGCGGTGGGCAGACTGGGGTGGTGGGAGGGCCGGGCGGCGGAGAATGGGAGGGAGTGGGATGGCGGGAGGCTGAGGCGGGCGTTGCGGCAGCTGGGAGGGATGTGAATTCATGGGGAACAGCTGCGGGCGGGATGGAACTAGCATTTGGAGGCTGGGACGGTGCTGGACGTAGAAGCTGGTGGTGGAGAGGATTGGGATGGGTCATGCAGAGAAAAGTGCTGGGTGGCAGGAATGCTGGGAGGATGGAATGGCAGGATTCTGGGGTGGGAGAGTTCATTTAGCAGAGGACTCAGGAGGGATGGATATGCTGGGGCTTATGAGTGCTAGATATACAACTGGGAAATAAGAAGGATTCGACTGGGTGCCAAGCAGAATAGAAGAGATGCCATGCGGGAGACCGTTGGGGGACGGAACCGCTGGCGTGCAAAGGTGGAGCCTTGGCTGAACATTATGCCATGGCTGAAGAACCGAGCCCTTCAGCAGAGCACCAAGAAAGAATGAAACCCTGAGAAGTCTTTGCTCAGGCTCGTCAGCTGGAGGACTGCCTTCAGGCGGCTCTGAGTGTTGCGTCAGAATATCGCCGGGTAAACCATCGCAAAAGTCGGCTGCGGCTCTGGGAGACTGAGCAGGCGCGGCCTGCCAGAATGCTGGCTGCCGACTTTGGTTGCGGACTGCGGGCCGGCCCTTCAGCTGCGGGTCCCGGGGCATCCGCGCTGGCGCCGACGGAATAACCCTCCAGCCCATCCGCTGCCGACCGTGCTGGAAAACCGGGCGTTGAGAAAACCGCAGCCCTTTCTTCAACTGCGGCGGACTTTTACTACAGCAAACTCGCAGGAGACGACAGCTCCAGGCGCAAAACTGGCGGGTTGCTGGCACTCACGACCGCTGCGCTGACATTGCGAAGTGCGCGACGGGACGCCGGAACTCAGCTAACTGCATGCGAAGCGAAAAAGGTCCTTCTGGTTCGCGACAGCTTGCGTTAAACGCTCGGCGCTGGAGATCAGCACGCGGAGGACTTCGGCCATGCGGCATGCCGAGAACGTGAAGAAACTGGATCTCAATGCTGCTTTCTAAATCGAACAGAAACCTATGCGCATTACCTTCGCTGGAAGTAAACCTGCGAAACCAGAATTTCTTGGGGCTGAGAACATGACTTTGTGCGTTCGTGCAACTGGCTGGCTGGCTTCCTTTCGGTGCTGGAACTTTAATTCGAGACAACTACATGAATTTTGTGAAGTTATCTTTAAACAATTGCTTTACTCAGGCGCGGTTGATTCCAGAAGGAAGTTTGAATTTCAGTTCAACCTGCTCAGGAACCTCGGTCTTCAAGCAATTTCAAAGGGCTGGGCATGCGCTTTATGCTGAACTGAAACTTCGAATTCTTTGTTTGAAGTGCAGCAAACTGGTACTGGGCTGCTCGTACCCTTTGCTATGACGCGCCACTGCTGGAATGCGCTGCTTAAGCCGCCCACTACCGAAAGGATCTTGCAACTTCTCCTGAAACTGGCTGCCGCGAAGGTCTTCTCCATATTATCACAACGGCAGTCCCTTCATTGCTACTGCCGGTTTTACCACGCTTCGACATGCCGAGATTTCGGCGCCTGAAAACTCTTTCAAAACGCCGTTTCAGCGTTGGAACGCTGGGCGCAGGATATTATTCTCTTTCGGTTTCATTATGGGAACTTGAACGCCAGGCGGCACGCTGATTCGTGTCGTGGGAACTGAGCGAACTGCGTTTGGCCGGTGAACAAAATTGCTGATTTCGCTGAAAACTGCGATGGCGTTTTCTTTGGCTGAACCGCATTGCATTCAAAGGCAGACCATCTGGCCAGCGGTTTGTTGAAAGGTTTTATTCTTCTTCATTTCGCCCTTAAATTAACAGAACGATGGCATTTGGTGCGGTTGTCATCAATTTGGCGGCGTTGGCTCTTTATCGTCGCAACGAAACAACTTTCGGCCGCTGTCGGCGGCTGCGTAACCGCTAAAACGCTCATTTTATTTAACTAAAGACTGGGA
Source organism: Haliotis rubra (assembly GCF_003918875.1). Taxonomy (NCBI): domain Eukaryota; kingdom Metazoa; phylum Mollusca; class Gastropoda; order Lepetellida; family Haliotidae; genus Haliotis; species Haliotis rubra. The sequence continues at coordinate 8,332 of NW_025765652.1, forward strand.
TAAGACATGGAACGGTAACCGTGCGCATATTTTCGCGAACGCGCTGGGCAGACTATAGCATGCTGCAAGAATACGCTGGCACCGACCTCCTGCTCCAAAATGAAGAACAAACCACCCAAAGCGAAAATGTCGAAATGAAAATACAGGATGGAACTATCTCGGAATATTGAGGGTAATTATGGAATAACTTCGCGCAGAATGCGGAACGGAAACTGGAACTAACTCACGAGGGGCTAGGAAGATGGAATGCATGCGTACGAAATTCGGAAGCGAAATGCAGAAGGTTGAATTAACTATGGATAACTTTCGGTGCAGAAGAATCTGAACGCTTTGCTGGGAAGCTGGGACTGAAAACTGAACTAAGCTGCGACCTGGCTGCGCTTCGACCTGGTAAACGGAACTGAAACGATAAATTCAGCTGATGCTGGGCCGACTTCGAACTGCGAGAACTGCAGCACGAAACGCACCGGCACAAACGACTACTATTCACTGCGACGGAAAATGCTGCGAATGGGCGCTAAAATTTCCATCGCTCAACTCCGTAACTTAAATGTGCACAGTTGGAATTTGGTGAATTAGGCAGCGGCCAGGCGACTGGCAGCAACTTCGAGAGGTTAAATTTTGCAGAATAACGCAATATGTGCAAATTCAGGCGACGAAGGCATTTCAACGCCGTTTTTTAATTAAACAGCTTTCAAAGTAGAATTTTCACATACCAAGTTTTTAAACGTAGTATTTTTGTTCATTTAGATTTCGGCTAAATTATCCTACAATCACCAGCGGCTGAAGGGATAGTGTAAATCCATCTAGGGTCCATGCAGGTAGCAAAGGTACTGTAAGTCCCGATGGACCCTAGTATGGTGACCTACTTTCAGTTGTTGGTGATCTATAAGCCTATTTTTTATATTGTGTTGTCCCCTATGGTTAAAATGTTTTGGACTCTATTACTAGTTTTACATGTATATCTGTGATATTCTAGTTGTTTTACTGCCCTTCGTCGGCAGATTTTTATAATTTACATATATTTCATTCCAATATCATATGTTCTCGTCACGATATGACTGAAATATTGCCGATGTGACGTTAAATATTAACTCACTCACTCACTCACTCACACGTCACATGACGACCACACCACACCCTACACACGTCATATGACCACAACACAAAACCTACACACACGTCACATGGCTATCACATCACACACTACACACACCACATGAGAAGCACATCACAACCTTCACACATGTCACACGGCGACCACACTACACCCTGCACACACGTCACATGACAACCACATCACAACCTACACACACGTCAGATGACGACAAGATCACAACCTACACACCAGTCACATGACATCCACCCCACACCCTACACACACGTCACATGACGACCACACCACACCCTACACACCTGTCACATGACAACCACATCACAACCTACACAGACGTCACATTACTGCCCTGACCACACCACACACACGTCACAGACACGTCTACGCACGACATCGACCACACCACACCCTACACACACGTCACATGACGACCACAACACAACCTACACACACGTCACATGACGACCACATCACACCCTACATTCACGTCAAACCACGATCACACTACACCCTACACGCCCATCACATGGCAACCACAACACACTAACACGTCACACGGTGATCACATCAAACCCTACACACGTCACATGACGACAAGATCACAACCCTACACACCAGTCACACGTCACATCCACCCATCACAACCTACACACGTCACATGGCGACCACACCGTACCCTACACTCACGTCACAAGACGACACACCACACGCATCACACGTAACATGACAACCACATCACACCCACACACACGTCACATGACGACCACACCACACCCTACACACTCGTGACATGACGACCACACCACACCCTACAAATATGTCACATGTAAACCACATCACAACCTACACACAATGGACATGGCGACCACACAACACCCTACACACACGTCATAAGAGAATCACATCACAACCTACACAGACGTCACATGGCGACCACACCACACCCTGCACACACGTCACATGACAACCACATCACACCTACAACACACGTCACATGACAAACCACACCACAACCTACACACACGTCACATACACTCATAACAAAGCACGTGTGACACACGACAATGTCACATACACACATCACCAACTACGGTCATGGTGAATGACAACCACACCACTAACTCCACTCACCTCACATATACCCACAACAAAAGCAGTTTAATAATTTAAGCTTTCAACAATCACGCAGATGATCCTGGTTTAGTGAGCAGATAGAGTGCAATTGTGCTTCACCATCTGCTTCAAAATCAGCGTCAACACGTGTTGTTGGCTCGATGAATAATGATAATGTTTGGATATATGTTTGACACGGACATACTATCGAGTGAAACTGAAACGACAGCTTTTAACTGTATGCTGCCGCACCATTGGCAGCAGAGGTGAGGTGAAATTGGGTTTAACGTCGTGCTTGAGAATATTTCGCTCATATGACGACGTGCATGCGTGTGTATGTTTATGTGCTGCTGCTTGTACTAGCCCAGACTGAAGCTGGTTTTATAGTGCTAGCCCACTAAGATACCATGCCGCAGTGAAGCATGAATACCCGCTCAGACACATTATACTGACTCCGAGCTGACCAGTCCTTGTTGTACCCATTAATGCCGAGTGCCAGGCAGGGACTAACAAGTACCATATTTTAACGTCTTTTGGTATGACGAGGTCGGGGATCGAACCCGCGACCTACCGCTCTCCGAGCGGACATTCTAACCACATTGGCACCGGAACAAATGTGTTGGTTGAAACATCCAAACAAACCTGTTAATGTTCCCATTACGTATGTATGCTACGTTCCGCACACACGCAAGCCACGATATATTGTTGAACTTTGAGCACTGAATATACACCCATCAATAAAATGCAATGATCACATATCGCTGTGTCCAATACACAGTGCGACACACGGTACATGATGACCACACCATCCACTTCACATAACGACCACACCACACCCTACACACACATCACATGACCACACCACACCCTACACACACGTCACATGATTACCACATCACACCCTACATATATCACATGACAACCACATTACACCCTACACACGCTACCTGATGACCACACCTTCCACTTCACATAACGACCACACAACACCGTACACACACATCACATAACGAAAACACCACAACATAACCGGCATCCATGAAGGGCCACCTCCTCGTGGTGGGTGCTGGGTAACGCTAAGCGCCCTTCGACCCCCCGTTGTGGACCCGGGGGGATATTTGGTCCACCAACCCCTTTGCCGTGGGTTGCGCCCCTGTGTCGGTGGAGGAAGGGATTCTGGTGGTTGAGGGCACTGGTTCCAGGAACAGTGTTCCTTTGCCCAACACACCACTTTGGCCCTGACTTCACCTAGACGGGTGGTTGAATGGGCCCGGTTCAACCAATCGGCTGGTCATGCCAAGCCCTGTGTATGTATAGTGTGCTGCACAAATTTCGGAAACTATTTAAAAATGTATCATATGTTTTGGCTGCATGGTTATATGTATTTAAATTCCAAATGAGTCACTTCTATTTTGTAATTTGCCTAGAGTCTTATGCGCAGAAGGCGGTGGCTCATGGGCCAATCCGGTGGAAAAATTATTATTTTAGTTTTTCTGCTTGAGTATATCATCCGAGTATCCTTGGTGTTGCAAGTTGGAGGCCCACTTGTTTTAGCATTGTCCTTTGTGATACTCCGTGGTGGGTGGGGAGCTCGGATGATGAAATTTCAAAACTAAAACATTGCTTATGAAACCCCAACAAAGAAAACCAAACGTCCTCTTGACACTGATCCTATTGACGATGACCTCAGACCGTCCAAAGCTATTGACTTTTGGCCACGTTTCGTAGTGATTGAAACTGTTGACAAGACACCGTTAAAGTTGAACCCTTTCGCAGTATCTAAGGGTATTCAGGGTATAGCCGGAGATGTTAAGAACATTTAAAAGTTACGCTCAGGTGCGCTGCTGGTTGAATGTGTTAAACGACATCAATCAGCCAACCTGATGAGCACCGAATCGTTCGTCAGCGTTCCCGTTACTGTCTCTGCTCACAAAACATTAAATACAAGCAAAGGTATCGTCAGAGACCGCGATCGGCTGTTTGCTGACATGTCAGAACTTGATATCGTGACTGAAATGAAAGACCAAGGTGTGCTGTACGTCAAACGCTTTTCAACCCGTAAAAACAATGAAACTATTCCAACCAACACTTATCTATTTTCCTTTTCTTCTCCGACAGCTCCCAAATCACTGAAGGCAGGTTACTGCAACATCCAGGTTGACTTGTATATTCCGAGTCCGCTCAGATGTTTTAAGTGCCAGAAGTTTGGCCATGGTGTAAAGTCTTGTACATTGTCCGTTGTGTGTGCTCACTGTGGTGAGAAGACACACACAACTGAAGATTGTACAAGAACCTTTAAAAAAATGCACCAACTGTTCAGGAGAACATTCATCTTTCTCAAAAGAGTGTCCGATTTGGAAAGAACAAATGCAGATCAACAAGATCAAATTTAGCCAAAACATCAGCTTTTCTGACGCCAAAAAACTTGTGAAGAGATCGGAAATTACAGAAAGTTATGCTTCAATAACCAAAACACCAACTGAATCAAGCCCTAAAGTATCTACATCATCGACAAGCTGTCAAACAAACTTGACTTGGGTCAAAAGTGACAGTCCACAGTGTTTATATCCTGCTATATCATCTCAAACCACGGAATCACTTCCTAGTACATCTGAAAGGCAGGCAGAGTCATCTTCAGATCACAAGTCACTCACTCAGTCACGTTCACAATCTCAATCGTCATCTGATACTCAGCAAACTGCTAAAAGCAAACATAAACAGAAGCTTGATGCTTTCAAAAAACAAAGTGGCAGAGCCCCAAAGGGTCGGAAAATAGAATTCAGTTATATAACAAATACGGATCACTTGAGGACATGGACGTGTCCGAAAACGTCCGTTCTAGGGCACATAGCTTGTCGCCCTCGAAAACAGTGCGGGGTAGATCCCCAATTAATCCGCCTAAAAGATAGGTCTATCTACCAATATTGTGCAGTGGAACTGTAGGGGACTCCGGACAAATTTTAATGAGATACAGCTAATTGTCCAAGATTTAACACCATCAGCGTTCCGTCTGCAAGAGACATATCTGAAACAGACAGATCATTTTAACTTACGCCAGTTTGAAGACTATAATTATTTTTCCCTCCACGTGATAGAGCTACTGGAGGTTCTACTATCCTTACACGACAGAATGTTATTCACAGCCCTGTTACTCTTAACACTAATCTCCAAGCTGTTGCAGTGCGACTTACTCTGGGTGTAGCATTTACGTTGTGCTCTCTGTATATTCCACCTTCATCGACACTTCAGCTGACTGATCTTCAATCACTCTATGATCAACTCCTGAGACCATGTGTTATCATGGGTGACCTAAACGGTCACAACCCACTCTGGGGCAGTTCTACCATTAATACTAAAGGTAAAATAATTGAAGACTTCATTTCCAATAATGACCTGTGCATATTTAATGATGATTCAAGCACCTATCTGCATCCTGCAACTGGCACTTATTCTTCTTTGGATTTATCTCTTGCAGATTCTAACCTCCTGAATAAATTCGATTGGTCTGTTCATAATGACCTTTGTGGAAGTGACCACTTCCCAACTATCCTTTAAGAAATAACTCCATCTGATTCTCCATCGTACACAAGATGGAACTTTTCGAAGGCGAACTGGTCTTTATATGAAACTTTATGTACATCGAAACTGCGACCTGAATATTTCAGTGATATAACTGATCCCATTCAAACTTCTGCTGACATTTTAAAGCAAATAGCTGATGAGTGTATACCCAAGTCCTCTACGACTCCACATGTACGAAAACCATGGTTTAATACAGATTGTAGACAAGCCAGAAAAGCGAACTAAAGGGCAGAGCGTTATTTCCGCCATCATCCAACTGTCCATAACTTAAATAAATTTAAAATACTTAATGCAAAGGCGCGTCGTACCTTCAAACAAAACAAACGACAATCTTGGAAAAATTATGTCTCCAAAATTAATTCACGCACGCCAATGTCTAAGGTTTGGAACATGGTTCAGCGAATAAAAGGCAAAGGTTCAAAATCAGCTGTGCACCATCTTAAAGATGGTGATAACTTGCTAACTGATAAATCTGACATTGCAAATACAATTGGCGAAACCCTTGCCAAACATTCATCATCGGCAAATTATGTCCCTGAGTTTCAGAGATATCAGAAACAACAGGAAAAGACAAAGCTTCATTTCGAATCACATAACGGTGAAGATTATAATGAAGTGTTTTCATTACATGAGCTACATACTGCTCTTGAGCAAGCTCATGACACTGCAGCGGGTGATGACAATATACATTACCAGCTGCTGAAACACTTACCGGAACCATGTCTGATGACACTTTTAGATATATTTGACAAAATATGGACGTCTGGAGATTTTCCTCCTTCCTGGAGTAATGCCATTGTAGTCCCAATACCAAAACCTGGCAAGGATCATACAGATCCGTCTAATTACAGACCGATCTCTCTAACTAGCTGTGTTTGTAAAACCATGGAACGTATGGTGAATAATAGATTAACTTGGTATCTTGAAACCAATAGCCTTATAACCAATATTCAATGTGGTTTCAGGAAAAATCGTAGTACCATTGATCATTTGGTACGATTAGAATCCATTGTTAAGAATGCTATAGTAAGTAAACAACATGCTGTATCAATTTTCTTTGATCTTGAGAAAGCTTATTATACGACCTGGAAGCATGGCATTTTGAGGGATTTACATGACTTTGGTTTGAGAGGCTGTTTGCCTCTTTTTATATCAAAGTTTTTGAAAGACAGACAATTTCAAGTCCGAGTGGGTTCAACCCTGTCTGATCATTACAATCAGGATCAGGGTGTCCCTCAAGGCAGTGTTTTGTCTGTTACTTTATTTAGTATCAAGATTAACAGTTTATCCAAGGTTTTAAACGATTCCATTGATGGATCACTTTTGTGAATGATTTTAACATTTCTTGTCGTGGTAAAAATATGCATACTATTGAACGGCAATTGCAGTTGTGTTTAAATAAAATAAATAAATGGTGTCTTGAAAACGGTTTTAAATTTTCCAAATCCAAAACTAATTGTCTACTCTTTTGTAGAAAATATAAACCGCATAAAGATCCTGAACTATCTTTAAATGGCACTCCCATCAAAGTTGTTAAGGAGGCCAAATTCTTGGGTCTAATTTTCGACTCCCATTTAACTTTTTTGCCACATATTAAATCACTTAAAGCCAAATGCCTGAAGGCACTCGATTTGTTGAAAGTTGTTTCCAACTCAAAGTGGGGAGGGGATCATGCTACCGTCCTCCACCTGTATCGATCATTGGTCCGCTCGAAACTTGATTATGGCTCCATCGTATATGGCGGAGCCTGCAAAAGCAACCTAAAACTACTTCATTCTGTCCACCACCAAGGCTTGGGTCCTTTAAAACCTCTCCTATTGATAGTCTATATGTTGAAGCAGATGAGCCTTCTCTTACACAACGCTTATAAAATTAACTTTACAGAATATTACAAAACTTTATTCCAATGAGTCAAACCCTGCATATAACTGTGTCTTTAATCCACTATGTGAAGATCTGTATAACAAAAAGCCTTCTCTTGTTCCGCCTCTTGGTATAAGATTGAAACCTTTCCTTTCTGCTGCTGGCATTGAGCTAGAACATACAGCTCCTTCCCGTTTTCTTTCTTCTCCGCCATGGCAATTGGTTAGGCCTGAAGTTGACCTAACATTAACTACATTTAAAAAATCAGAAACAAATGAATTACAGCATAAACAAGAATTTAGTCAATTAAGAAATAAATATAAAACATATAAATCCTTAGTTACAGATGGGTCCAAGGATGGTGGCGCAGTGGCATGTGCCACTGTCATTGGATCCAAAACAATATCTTCTCGACTACCAAATAACAGCTCTATTTTCACAGCAGAAGCAAACGCCATCTTAACAGCTCTTAAATATATTAATAAACATCGTAAATATAAACAATATATCATCTTTTCAGATTCTCTTTCGTGTCTTCAGGCTATTAAAAATCTTTCTTGCAAACATCCACTTTTATTAGAAATTATTGAATTGTACAATGAACTTGCTACTGGCCAATGCGACATCGTCTTTTGTTGGTTACCCAGCCACGTTAGCATTTCTGGGAATACAATGGCCGATCTTGCTGCTAAGGCAGCACTCAACAAATCTGTGACACCACTTCTTATTCCATACTCTGATTACAAAGCCAGCATTAGAACATACATCCGCGATCTAATGCAGAAGAAGTGGGACACCCAAGTAGGTATTAATAAATTACATGGAATAAAACCCTACATTGGTTACACCTACTTGGGTTGTCAGTCCAGATTTGAAGAGGTCATTATGCGGCGATGTCGCATTGGCCATACTAGATATACCCATGAATATTTGCTTAAAGGCGAAGATCCTCCGTTTTGCATCCCTTGTGATGAAAGAATCACAGTCAAGCATGTCTTGCTTGACTGCATTGAATATTCCATCACAAGGGATATCTATTTCAAATCCAAAACTCTGAAGGATCTTTTTAATAATGTCAGTTCTCATTTAATTATTGACTTTTTAAAAAAAAATAGATTTGTTGAGTGATTTGTAAATAAATATATATTTTATTATTGGTAGTTTAGATTAGCAGCTGAGATTGTTAGTGGCTGTATCCTCAAAGGGGTTGAAGTATTGTAAAATTATTGTCCTCCTGAGAGGGTACGTAAGTCCCAAAACATTTAGTCAATCTAAGTGTACCTGCTTTTTAATCGTAGAATAAGTGTGTTTTAATTTATGGCTCGATTTCTCTTCTGTCGCCAATGGCTGAAGGGATGGTGTAAATCCAACTAGGGTCCATGCAGGTAGCAAAAGTAATGTAAGTCCCCATGGTTCCTAGTATGGTGATCTCCCTTCAGTTGTTGGCGATCTATAGCCTGTTTTTATATTGTATTGTCTTCGTAAATAAAATAGTTTTACATGTTCATGCTAGTTTTAGACTCCATCTGTGATGCTCTAGTTATTTTACAGTCCTTCGCTGACTGATTCTTTAGCAACTTTAATTTATTATTTATATAAATCATTTCTCGTCACGATATGGCTGCAATATTGCCGAGGTGACGTTAAATACTAACTCACTCACTCACTCACCACAACATAACCAACACGCTCCAAGATGAACACACCACACCTACACACACGTCACATGATGCCACACACACGCCCTACACCCACGTCACATAGACTTATAACAAAAGCACTTGTGACACACGACATCACACTGCTGTTCTCATGTCACATACCCACATCACTAACTACGCTCATGACACATGACACATGACACTTGACATATGACAGCGACACCAATAACTCCACTCATCTCACATAAGCTCACAACGAAAGCATTTTAATAGTCTAAACTTTCAAAATCACGTAGATGATCCTGGTTTTCTGAGCAGATAATGGAGTGCAATTGTCAGCATGTGTTGCTGGATCGATATAAAATGATAATGTTTAGATGTTTATTTGACACGGACACAGTATCGAGTGAAACTGAAACAACAGCTTTTAACTATATGCTGTCGCACCATTGACATGGGAACGAGTGTGTTGGGTGAAACACTAAAAAAACTGTTAATGTACACATTGCGTATGTATGCTACGATACGCACCCAAGTTAACAACAATATTTTGTTAAACTCTGAGCACTGAATATACATACACCCATGACTAAAATGCAGTGAACACGTAATGTTGTCTCCAATATACAGTGCCATTTGTAAGGTGGTGAAAGGTACTATGTTATATTGTTTCAGTAAAGTACAGATTATGTAGTGAAATGTTTACATTACCAAGAAAGTGTTATCCCAAATATAACAAATGTTGAATATTATATGCTGCGAACCCTTTTGGCTTTTTGTGTGTGTGTATATATATCTCTCCCTCTCTCTCTGTTTCTTTTGTTTTTAGGGAGTTTAGGGGATGCGAACCCTTTTGGTTTGGTTTTGTTGCATATCTCTCTCTCTCATGTGGCGTGTTTGCAGGGTGATGTGACGTGTGTGTAGTGTAGGGTGACGTCACCATGTGACGTGTGTGTAGGTTGTGTAGTGGTTGTCATTTGACGTGTGGGTAGGGTGTGGTGTGGTCGTCATGTGACGTGTGTGTAGGGTGTGGAGTAGTCATGTGCCGTGTGTAGGGTGTTGTGTGGTCGTCATGTGACGTGTGTGTAGGGTGTGGTGTGGTCGTCATGTGACGTGTGTGTAGGGTGTTGTGTGGTCGTCATGTGACGGGTGTGTAGGGTGTGGTGTGATTGTTGTGTGACGGGAATGAACGGTGTGGTGTGATCGTCATGTGACGTGTGTGTAAGGTGTGGTGTGGTGTGGTTGTTATGTGACGAGGGTGTAGGGTGTGGTGTGATTGTTGTGAGACGGGAATGAACGGTGTGGTGTGGTCGTCATGTGACGTGTGTGTAGTGTGTGTTGTGATCGTCATATGACGGGTGTGTAGGTGTGATGTGATCGTAGTAGTGTGTAGCGTGTGTTGTGGTCGTGATATGACGGGTGTGTAGGGTGTTGTGGTCGTGATATGACGTGTGTAAGGTATGTGTTGGTGTGGTCGGGTGTGATGGTCGTCATGTGACGGGTGTAAGGTATGTGTTGTCGTCGTGATTGTGAGGGGTAGTGTCGTCATGTGGTGTGGTGTGGTCGTCATGTGACGGTCGTTTGGTGATTGTGGATATGGTGTGGTCGTCATGTGATATGTGGGTTGGTGTTGTCATGCGTGGGTGTAGGGTATGGATCGTGAAGTGTGTGTAGGTTGTGTGTGGTTGACATGTGATGTGCGTGTAGGGGTGTGTGTGTGGTTGTCATGTGACGTGTGTGTATGGTGTGGGTGGTGTGGTCGTTTGGTGATTGGTGTGTGTGACGGGTGTGTAGGGTGTGGTGTGGTCGTCATGTGACGTGTGTGTAGGGTGTGGTTCATTTTGATCTTGCAATACCAGTTACAAAGGAACAAAATGTCCACGCTACTAAAATTATCAGTTGTTTTGAGTAAGTAAGTGAGTGAGATGAATTTTTACGTCAAATCGGCAGTATTCCAGTCAGTTATGTAGATATCCATCCGCCAATCCACCCATGCATCCAGACATCTGGATATCCCGACAGGTTGACCTTAGTCCTTATTTCCTATTAATGGACACTTTGAGGTTCCGTGGCATTCCAAAGATCATTCACGCACTGAAGAACGTTCACACATGTACGGGACAAACTGCATGTTAGGCGAATATTACATGTCAATTCACTTATTGATGTGCTTTTGTTTTATAATTTCAGTTTAATTAAGACAGTAGGTATATTCTGCTAAAATAATTATAATTGTATCATCCATTGTCAGTTGAGTGAACACGTTTTCTTTTAAAAACAACATCATACAGCAGTAACACTACTGAACCTAATATGTACTCATGATCTAAACAAAATTGTACAATCGACTCTGGTTTTAGCACCTTATCAAGCCGAGTTCTCTGGCCTCTTCAGCTATTTACATGTGCTCTGATTTAATACATTGTGTTAGCCTCGTGCAAGATTCTGCAACAGCTGCATTTGTCCCGGATCTGCCCACTCCTAAAACAAGACATAAAAGCCGAGTTGTCAGCCCCCCTGCACACACGGCGTTGTGTGCTGCTGAGTTGAAGTCACCTGTCATGCACGTCGAGGTCCTGTCTGCCCTGCTTTGCCTTGTGGCCACAGCGTATGCAGGTAACTATTTTCTTTATTTATTTATGAATTTCAGTAACCATGTCATGTCAATTGCTTCCCGGAGTGGCCTGTGTATACCATTTCTGCCAACCAATCCACAGGGTATAGTTGATGCTTCTTCAGACCCTCCTGACGGAAACATATATTTCATGACATTTGAATATCTGGAAATGTTCCTCTTTCATGGCATAATGCCATTTAAATATCATCCCTGTACCAAAGCCTGGACGGGATCAGACCAGATGGTCAATGGTACTTCGGAAACCACACTGGAGGTCACACTAAGGAAGTTAATGGTCTCCAAGTACTAGATTAATCGATTGTTGAAAATTCGCTCGATTGTTTTACAAACACAGCTAGTTAGTGATATAGGACGGTAGTTTGAGGGATCGGTATGATCCCGGCCAGGCTTTTGTATAGGGATGATAATGGCATTATGCCACGAAGGAGGAAAGTTTCCGGTTGTCCAAATGTCATCAAATATATTGAGTAGAGTTTCCAAACTTGAATCTGGAAGGTGTTTCAGAAGTTGATAATGAATATCATCAGCTCCCGCCACAGTGTCGTGAGCCTGCCCCAGGGCAGTACGTACTTCATGGAGAGAAAACGTTTCATTGTAATCCTCTCCATTATCAGAGTTAAAATTGACTGATTTCTTTTCTTGTTGGGTTTGGTATTTCTGGAACTGAGGGTTATTATTAGATGAGGAGGAGTGGTTTGCCAAAGTTTCGCCAAGTTTGTTTGCAATTTCAAATATATTTGTTAAAAGAGAGCCACCATCTTTAAGATGGCCAACTCCAGATTTGGATCCTTTGCTCTTAATCTTTTGCATGCTGTTCCGCACCTTGGACATGCGTGTGCGGGAGTTGAGTTTGGACACCTACTTCCTCCATGACCGGCGTTTAGTTTGTTTAAATGTACGTCTTGCCCTGGCATTTGTCATTTTAACGGCATTCAGTTGGAACAATGGCCAATTGGGCTTAGTAAAATTCTACCTTGTTGAAGGTGGTTCATCCACGGGATTTATAGGAGTAAGAATTGTTGGGAAGTGGCCATTTCCACAAAGGTCATTGCGGACCGACCATTCAAGCTTGTCTAAAAGATTAGAATCTGTGAGTGATAGTATGTTCTAGTGGCAGGATGGAGATAAGTGTTTGATCCATCGTTGAAGATGCATAGATCATTATTTGAGAGAAAATCTTCAAGGACCTTTCCCTTATTATTTGTATCAGTACTCCCCCATAGAGGGTTATGGCTGTTCAGGTCGCTTATGATTATGCAGGGCTTCGGGTGCTGATCATACAAGTTCTGAAGATGTGCTAGGCGTATAGTTGAGGAAGGGGGGACGATATAGTGAACATAGTGTAAACCCTATGTTCAGAGTCATGCGGACAGCAACAGTTTGTAGGTTGGTGTTAAGTGGAACAGGGTTATGGAGGATGTCCTGACTCACCAGGATAGAAGTGCCTCCTGTAGCTTTTACACCGGGAGGAGAAAAGGAGTGGTAGGAAATGTACCGACGGATGTCAAATTTATCAGTCCTTTTTAGGTAGGTTTCTTGGAGACAAAACCTTGGAGGCTGTGCCTCAGGAAATATGGAATTTACAAGGGTCTTACAGTCAAAAACACCGTGTAACTAATAGGGTTACGACACGATTGAGAACCATGGCCGAACTTTTATAATTTATAAGACCGGAGTGAATTGGGTACATACACCTCCACTCCGATGATCAAACATCCTGCTTTGATTGATGATGGAATAGTAGAACGAGCAAACGTCAAGAGATACGTATTAGTTTTAACTGTGACACCCTCTCTCTAAACGGTGAAGCGTTTTACTGCTGTAACAGCTTGTTCTTTTAGCTCTGTAGCAATATCTTCTTCAGTCATATCAGAAAGACATCGCGCTCTGTCGTGAACGATGCCACGACAGGAATTTAAAGTTCTGTGACTAGAATATTTGGCAAAATTCACAAAGAGTGATAAACGGTTTAAATCACCAAAATATATCGACGTTGAATGTGACGCCATGAATACTTTATTTACAAAACTGAACAGAAACAGTAGCACGTCACATTGTCTACCACAAAGTACAAAACCTATTTGGTCGAACAAGGGACCACATTGTGCAGAATCGCAAGCCTGGTATTAAGAAGTATGAACATAGGTTTGAAGCTTACTACAATAGGGGGTTGATGGGCTATATCAAATGTTCAAGATTAGACTCATAGTGACGAAAAACATTATTGACGAAAGCCTGTTCGTGCCCCCTCCGAGATGCTGACACCAGGGATACAGGGGTGTTACACTCCAGAAAATATGACATGAACAGCTGCATTTATCTATTAATTTAAAGTCAGACTGGTTCGGCCCTTGACAAGAAATTGGAGGTAAACATTATTCACCAGATTGGCCCATGAACGACCGCCTTCTGGCATAGGACATATATATAACATATATAACATAATTTGAAATACAAACATTCATTGTCAAAAGAATGAACAATAATTGCATAAGAATTTTGTGGGACACCCGAGTAGAACTGAAGCCAACAATTGGTTATACCTACTTGGGTTGTCAGTCAAGACGTGATGAGGTAATTTTACGACGATGTCGTATTGGCCACAGTCAGTTTACTCATGACTATCTGCTGAAAACGGATGGGGATGGACCCCCCATGTGTATCTCTTGCGATGAGGTTTTCACCATCAAGCATATTCTGCTTGATTGTGTGGACTTATTGTCTGCAAGGGACTCACATTATGATGCAACAAGTCGGAAAGATCTGTTCTCCCGCGTGAGCGCTCATCTGATAGTGAACTACCTGAGGGAAGTTAGAATTTAAATGACAATGTAATGAATATATGTTATTGAAATAAAACTCACTTTGACACTGCACTTACAATGTTTATCAATGCAGACTTGTTCCCGTCACTATATGGCTGGAATACTGCCGATGTGACGTAAAGCCCAACTCAACTCAACTTTTGTCCATGGACAGGGCTTGGCGTGACCAGCCGATTGATTGAATCGAGCCAATTCTACAACCCGTCAAGCTGAAGTCAGGGGCAAAGTGGTGTCTGGGCAAAAGAAACACGGTTCCAGGCTCTTATTGCCCTCAACCACAAGACTCCCATCCTCCACCGACACAGGGTTGCAACCCACGGGAAACACGTTGCCCAAATCGGTCTTACGATCAGCAATGAGGTGATGTAGACCTATATGTCCCCGGGTCCACAAGGGCCACTGGTGGGCTCTTCAAAGGTGCCTGGACTCATCAGGGACAAACATTGTATCCTATACAATTCCCCATTTGAATTCCTCATTTTCACAGTTTAAGACAACTTGATTTTGCATGTGTTTGTGACAGGTGTTTAAACGAGCTCCAAATGTCACTAAGTCCGCTGATACATAGACAACATCTACTATCTAAGTCGTTATTTTCCACACAAGGAAAGGGGTTTTCTGGCATATTTTACATCAATTCATAAATATGATGAAAGCTGAAGGGTATATATCTTTGTATCGACAAGAGGACCGTGTTCGATTCCCCACGTGGGTACAATATGTAAAGCCCATTTTTATGCAGTCCCTCCTTCCTTTGCTAGTACTTTAAGCTTTCTGTTTCACAGATGTTCTACTTTGTTTCCAGGTGATGCTAAGAATGATTGACATTATTTGTTATCAGGATGCCCACTCGGATTTCATCAAAACAGAAGATCCTGCTACTGGTTCTCAACCATTAGAAGTTCGTTTGCAGAGGCGGCAGTAAGTGTTATAGGACTATTATGTACATTCTTCTCACATTTAAAGGAACTGAGACAATGAAATACTGTATCCCACTGGGCTTCAAATTACCACGCCACCAAAAAACAACTAGTATCACAGAAATTGAATATTCTTGCCACCTGTGAGTGAGCGAGTTTAGAATTGTAAAAAACATATCCTTTCTGGACTTTACAAAATTCAGTCTTTCATACTTATTAATCCAGGTAGGGTCCATGCAGGTAGCAAAGACACTCTAAGTCCCCATGGTCCCTAGTATGGTGATCTACCTTCAGTTGTTGGCGATTACTGGCCCATTATTACATTGTATTGTCCAAAATAGTTTTCTACTTTTAAAGTTACATGCCAGCTAGTTTTAACTCATTTTGTGATAATGTGGTGGTTTTACTGTCCTTCGTTGACAGGGTTTTATATATTATCTGTATGTATTATAAGTTAAGAACTAGTTTTAGTCACGATATGGCTGAAATATTGCGGATGTGACTTTAAATTTTAACTCCCTCACTCACTCACTTTCATACTTATGCAATAAATAAAGTATCAAACCACCATAGTAATTGGTTTGGTAAAATGTAAGTTGAAAGATTTTGGCCTCTTGTAAGGTCCGGGTCAGAACTGCAACCCAGGCACGCCATCAGAGGCGACTAACGGTCGGTTGGTCCAGTGCGTGGACTTGGTTGACTCGTGTCATTGTGTTCCAGTTAAGAATATTGACACCCATGAGGTTAAGCACTGGATTGTCTGACTGGATTCAGACACATAAAATATCTTATTTGATATATACTTCCATTTAGTATTGTCGTTTTATATATTTTGAAAAAGAATATACTCAAAACAATTCAACCTAAATATTATTTTCCATGCACATTGTCACATATGGTTTCTGAGGCGCAAACAGGATATAGAGCTGAAAAACAAAGAATGACACATTCATAGAAAATACTTGAATATTTGTCTTGAACTTGAATTAGTTGATGCACCGTGTAACTTAACCGAAACAATTAATAGTATTTTTGCCTTTGGGTAATTAATGTAAAATCCCATTAAAATTTCATATCAATTTGTGAACAAGAAGGATAGCGCCCAACGAAACTGCGTGGCCAGCTTTCTACAAAAGCTGTTAGCATAAGAAGTTTCAAATACGTAAGAAATATATAACGATGACATAGCTGCCATAAAGGATGACGTGAACCCAGAAGTGTCAGTATTTTGTATCTCTGTGGCATCTTGTCAGTGACGGATGTGAACAAAACTGCCCGAGGAGTTTCATCGCAAGAGGATATTCATCGGACCTGCCTTTTTAAATCCCAAACGCAGATGTTGACATTGGGGAAAGTGGAATGTTTTTGCCGCAAAGTTTGGTTTTTTTCCTGTTCATACGTTTATTCCAAACTTGTCAGTGTATAATTTGACATCAAGGTCATTTTCACAGAAGACATCTGGCAAAGGGGAGGTAAAATACTGTGTTCATGTCATGAACCTTTCACTCTGTCAAAAAATATTTCCTTTTATAGATAAGATAGAATATTTCATAAAAAAACATAAATTAAATAAAAACTATTTCATGTTCTTGAGATATGGTTCACCTGAGATCTTGGCAATCTGGAATATTAACATATAATTTAACCATTAATTTTCTTTGCCTGATTTTGACAATGTAGAAAGCCTGAAATCCTTTCACATGACTAAAATACTGTTCTCTGTTTGAATTGTTTGTTTTATTTTAGAACTGACATCTATAGTATCCACATTTATGGCAGTATCAATGTGAAAAGTATAATTTTGCACACCTTTTAATGTTAATACCCACTGGGCTTCAAATTACCACGCCACCAAAAAACAACTAGTATCACAGAAATTGAATATTCTTGCCACCTGTGAGTGAGCGAGTTTAGAATTGTAAAAAAACATATCCTTTCTGGACTTTACAAAATTCAGTCTTTCATACTTATTAATCCAGGTAGGGTCCATGCAGGTAGCAAAGACACTCTAAGTCCCCATGGTCCCTAGTATGGTGATCTACCTTCAGTTGTTGGCGATTACTGGCCCATTATTACATTGTATTGTCCAAAAATAGTTTTCTACTTTTAAAGTTACATGCCAGCTAGTTTTAACTCATTTTGTGATAATCTGGTGGTTTTACTGTCCTTCGTTGATAGGGTTTTATATATTATCTGTATGTATTATAAGTTAAGAACTAGTTTTAGTCACGATATGGCTGAAATATTGCGGATGTGACTTTAAATTTTAACTCCCTCACTCACTCACTTTCATACTTATGCAATAAATAAAGTATCAAACCACCATAGTAATTGGTTTGGTAAAATGTAAGTTGAAAGATTTTGGCCTCTTGTAAGGTCCGGGTCAGAACTGCAACCCAGGCACGCCATCAGAGGCGACTAACGGTCGGTTGGTCCAGTGCGTGGACTTGGTTGACTCGTGTCATTGTGTTCCAGTTAAGAATATTGACACCCATGAGGTTAAGCACTGGATTGTCTGACTGGATTCAGACACATAAAATATCTTATTTGATATATACTTCCATTTAGTATTGTCGTTTTATATATTTTGAAAAAGAATATACTCAAAACAATTCAACCTAAATATTATTTTCCATGCACATTGTCACATATGGTTTCTGAGGCGCAAACAGGATATAGAGCTGAAAAACAAAGAATGACACATTCATAGAAAATACTTGAATATTTGTCTTGAACTTGAATTAGTTGATGCACCGTGTAACTTAACCGAAACAATTAATAGTATTTTTGCCTTTGGGTAATTAATGTAAAATCCCATTAAAATTTCATATCAATTTGTGAACAAGAAGGATAGCGCCCAACGAAACTGCGTGGCCAGCTTTCTACAAAAGCTGTTAGCATAAGAAGTTTCAAATACGTAAGAAATATATAACGATGACATAGCTGCCATAAAGGATGACGTGAACCCAGAAGTGTCAGTATTTTGTATCTCTGTGGCATCTTGTCAGTGACGGATGTGAACAAAACTGCCCGAGGAGTTTCATCGCAAGAGGATATTCATCGGACCTGCCTTTTTAAATCCCAAACGCAGATGTTGACATTGGGGAAAGTGGAATGTTTTTGCCGCAAAGTTTGGTTTTTTTCCTGTTCATACGTTTATTCCAAACTTGTCAGTGTATAATTTGACATCAAGGTCATTTTCACAGAAGACATCTGGCAAAGGGGAGGTAAAATACTGTGTTCATGTCATGAACCTTTCACTCTGTCAAAAAATATTTCCTTTTATAGATAAGATAGAATATTTCATAAAAAAACATAAATTAAATAAAACTATTTCATGTTCTTGAGATATGGTTCACCTGAGATCTTGGCAATCTGGAATATTAACATATAATTTAACCATTAATTTTCTTTGCCTGATTTTGACAATGTAGAAAGCCTGAAATCCTTTCACATGACTAAAATACTGTTCTCTGTTTGAATTGTTTGTTTTATTTTAGAACTGACATCTATAGTATCCACATTTATGGCAGTATCAATGTGAAAAGTATAATTTTGCACACCTTTTAATGTTAATACCCACTGGGCTTCAAATTACCACGCCACCAAAAAACAACTAGTATCACAGAAATTGAATATTCTTGCCACCTGTGAGTGAGCGAGTTTAGAATTGTAAAAAACATATCCTTTCTGGACTTTACAAAATTCAGTCTTTCATACTTATTAATCCAGGTAGGGTCCATGCAGGTAGCAAAGACACTCTAAGTCCCCATGGTCCCTAGTGTGGTGATCTACCTTCAGTTGTTGGCGATTTCTGGCCCATTATTACATTGTATTGTCCAAAAATAGTTTTCTACTTTTAAAGTTACATGCCAGCTAGTTTTAACTCATTTTGTGATAATGTGGTGGTTTTACTGTCCTTCGTTGACAGGGTTTTATATATTATCTGTATGTATTATAAGTTAAGAACTAGTTTTAGTCACGATATGGCTGAAATATTGCGGATGTGACTTTAAATTTTAACTCCCTCACTCACTCACTTTCATACTTATGCAATAAATAAAGTATCAAACCACCATAGTAATTGGTTTGGTAAAATGTAAGTTGAAAGATTTTGGCCTCTTGTAAGGTCTGGGTCAGAACTGCAACCCAGGCACGCCATCAGAGGCGACTAACGGTCGGTTGGTCCAGTGCGTGGACTTGGTTGACTCGTGTCATTGTGTTCCAGTTAAGAATATTGACACCCATGAGGTTAATTTTGCACACCTTTTAATGTTAATACCTGCATAAATGTACAAACACGCTGACATTAACTCCTATGAATATGTCAATAATAAAAATATATAATCATAATAATTATCATCAACACACTACATACTATAGACAAGGACACAAAATTAGTGACATCATTCAGGGCAAACTACCATTCGTAACTACTCGCCTCTTTCCATGACCTACAAAAAGACTAGTATGCCATTATAGCCAAGAATCGTGGCAAAGCAATCAAATCGCGCGTATTAAAACGCATTTCGAAGCATGAAAATAGCGGCACCGTCAAACTTTGAAACTTCTCTAAACTATGCAAAGCACAATTTAAACATAAACTTTGAACTAAAGGATCAGCAACTCTCAACACTGAAACATCTTAACGAAGGGAATGAGTGTATAACTGTTTTGCCCATGGGATATGGGATTTTCTAGGAGTACCATGTTTGGTAATTGAAAGTGATATTTCCTTGGAAATAGTTCTAAACAATTTTCATCTCCCTGACCTTTTGCTTTTAGACAAGGCCCAGTCGTGAACATGGCCACGATAGGGGTACGAGTCGCCATCCAGGTTGCCAGAATGACATGAGTAGTTATGAATGCGCAAACTACAACACAAACTTCACTCATACAGTTGTCAGCCAATCAACAAATAGTAACTGTTGTCTGTGCATGTGACAGTTTTCTTCTACTTACTTGGTCAGCCAATCAAACGCCATAGAATCACTTGCAGTTTATACAATTGTCTTCAATAAAGAACACATTTCTCTAGTAAATATCTAAAACAGACGGGTTCTAACATTGTAAGCGTATTATACAGGTACATACATCTGATCACTCTTACACAACATTTCAACATCAGCACAGGATCAACAACAAAATCTGATTAAAGTACTGTGCCTGGATTTTCGAAACTCTCTTAGCGCCAAGATTGTCGTAAGTGCCATACATTAACATTATCGTACAACTATCTTAGCGCTAAGTGAGCTTCGGAAATCTAGGCCCCGAATAAATAACAAACTCTTATACACAGTATAACAACAACAAGTCAGTATTTTATAGCACAATATGCAAACAATTGAGCACTATGTGACTAGACATATTTGCACCAGCGGGGACGAAATGTAGTTATATTGCAAAGAATAATGCATTCGGCAGAATATATAGACATAAAGTAAAAATATTTTCCACAGACCAATATATACTGGGGAAAAAAATAAGGGATCACATGAAAGCACAAGTGTTCCTTTATTTTTTCATATTTGGATTGCGGAAACTTTTGTTTTGATTTTTCAAATTTTGTTTATTCATTTCAGTTCAGAAGGTGTACAGTTGATTACATTTATCAATGTTTTTCAGAGCATCAGCAATGAAGCGCTCAAAAATCATGGACATGTCAGGTGTATGATTTTATAATATATGTAATACATTGTTCAGAGGTTTCCAGCTGGAATGAAATTTAGGCAAAACATTGTTCTTACAAGCAATAATTCTTTCTACTTTGTACACATCTTTGACGATATTAGCAAGACAATCAATGGATAAGCCAGCAGGACAATGTATGTTGCTAACAGACTAACTGAACTGTTGCAAAAGAGAATGTCTTCATCAGAAATAGGAACATCACAATGTGTAGGATTAATAAAGTTTTCAACCTTTCTCCCACAATCCTGTACAAGATTGCACTTTATGAATACACGTTGGAGGCTTTCTGGCTCAAAAAGAGCACATATTTGTTTCAATTATCTTCATTTGCACCAACTCTTTCGCGTATAAATGGCTCTGTTCATAAATATATACTAAAAATCTATAAGCCTTACATGGTTTGTGCAGTATCTGTATTTTTAAAGCAAGATGTCCATGAAATATCTGTATTTAGTTCATTCTGCCATATCTGACAAACTGTAGGTGGAGTATCATTTGCTATATGTTTGTCATAGAAAATTTGAGAAAGTAGGTCTTGAAGATTTGAGTTTAGTGAGAGGTTTTCAGTACCTACGGGATCAGATAAAAAAAGTATTTTTTTCAAGATTTGGGAATATTTATAATCATTTTATTGTACTCTAAAATTGTTCCTTTGGTGCAGTTAAGCTTTTTTTACATCATTGAAAGACAAAAAAAAAAAATGTTTGCCCCATATAAGATTTTCCTTAGGGGGTGATGGTAACACAGAAAATAATATGTACTAAAGTTGATATTGCCGATGTTTTCAAGACTGTAATTTTCCCATGTAAGGTTAGTTTTCTCTTTTTCCAACTAGCAAGAATTTAATTAATTGTTTCTAGTCTTTTTTCTAGTATTGATTACCTATAAATCCTCCAATATATACCAAGGATGTTAAAGTCACCTTCATGCCAGTCTAGGCTATTTTCTGCACATAATTTCACTGTGCTACCAATCATTGAACCTATCCAAATAGCTTTTGTTTTTTCAATGTTTATCTTAGGCCCTGACATTTAATAGAATTTGTGTAAACTTTCTACAACTGCTTTAAGGCCAAATATAATTGAGTATCATCAGCATATTGTTCCAATTTATATTCTTCCTTCAATTGAGTTTAATACCTTTGATATCTTTATTGTCTCTTATCAAAGTACGCTTCAATTTGTGAAGCGTTAAATTCCACTGAATTCACAATTTCGTCCGTTTTCTTCTGGAGAGGAGTTAGTTCAGTATTAATATTGTCTAATTTGCTACCCATGTCGAGCGTTTGGTCCTGAGAGATTTTTCATTGAAAGCTTTCATTTCTTCAAAGTCGCTAACCAACATGGCCGCTGCCTTTGATGCAGTTTTACTTCTTGTAACAATAAAGTTGTCTAAACTGTGTCCCTGTTCCTCTTTACCTTTATTTCCACGTGTGGTCTTCCTTGAGATTGTTTTTGTGTCCATTTAAGACAGATTCAGATGGATTTGGCAGAGGACCTCGCCCTGTCGACATGAGCGCCACCGGAAGTGCCGCAAAGCTGGATTTTTACAAAGTCCATTTCTGTCACAGATAAAAATATGAGCAACTATCACCTTTTTCGACCTGAACAATTTTAGTCTACTGTATTTATGTAATAAAGAGATGCACTGAATAATGAGTGTGTACTTTCAGGGCTACTGTCGATACTTGGAGAGCCACCTTGCCATAATATCAAACAAAGATGAAGATTCGTTCATCAGGGGATATGCTACCCGTCTTGGTGAAGGTGAGACTTTAATATGACCTGTTGCTTTAATTACACCTTGCACTCCCATGCCTGCACCCTTACCTCATACTCCTCACGGCAGGTGCAGCCTGAGACAAACCGCTCCTAAGGGATGTTTGATGAGACTCTCAGGGCTTGTGTTTTGCAATATTACAGCAATGTGTGGAATGATGTCACTGATTTCTCATTACACGACTGTGTTGTAATAAATAAATAGTAGTCAGAGAAGAAGACATCACTGATATTATAATAATCGATTTCAATATTCTTCTGATATAAGAGAATCGTATGCAGAAACATTGCAGTTCTTACCTTTACCAAACACAGCGGGTAATTCTCTTAACCTATACCTACTCTATTAGACAGTTGATACTAGTTTAAACTTTACATAACACAAGTTTATACAATCTATTTCTTGGTATCGATATACTGAATTCCTTCAGCTGTCCCCTGTTTGCAGCTTTCAATTACTGGCTTGGTGCTTCTGATCTGAACATAGAGGGGAGATGGCTGTGGGAAGGACAACGCCGCATGAACTACACAAACTGGAGTCCAGGACAACCTGATAATGCGGGAGGTATCGAACACTGTCTTGAGTTAAGACGGGATTTAGGAAACTATCTGTGGAATGATTATCAATGTCAAAAACCATCACATTTTATTTGTGAAAAGGAACGCATACCATACACCAACAGTTTGCATGCAAACCTGCAACAGAGGGACAGTTTGCATGCAAACCTGCAACAGAGGGACAGTTTGCATGCAAACCTGCAACAGATGGACAGTTTGCATGCAAACCTGCAACAGAGGGACAGTTTGCATGCAAACCTGCAACAGAGGGACAGTTTGCATGCAAACCTGCAACAGATGGACAGTTTGCATGGAAACCTGTAACAGAGGGACAGTTTGCATGCAATCCTGCAACAGGAGGTGAAATAAAGCCTTCAGCATGTTGTCTTGTGTTGTTGTTTTTCTTTGTCTTGTTCTGCTTATATTGAGGCACTTTTGTATCTAAATGGTATTTGATGAGTGAGTTGGCATGGTTTTACACCGCTTATAGCATTATTCCGGTTATACCAAAGCAAGAGTGAGTGAGTGAGTGAGTACCCATGTCGGGAATAGAAGCCAGGTGTTCGGAGAGACGATCGAATGCTTTACCCACTGGGCTACCCTGCCGCCCCTCATAGCATGAGACAACTGAAATAGGCCTCCCACAATTTATCTGAACTCGGGACCTCTGCATCCGTTATTAACAAGAACTCCTTGGACGATAACCATACTGAGTTTGATAATTAGATTATTGTTAGAACGAACTTATAGTCTCTGAATTTGATTTGAAACCATAACCGATTTAACTGAAGACACTGTGTAATCCGCACGAGGTGCGAACTAAACTCATCTGTGAAAAGGGTTGTAGGTGCCTCTCGTATTTTTCTTATACATTGTAACATAATAACATAATCTGTCCCCAAAAGACAAACAACTACTTCTTCAATGCAATAATTTAGTAGGTAATAACCCTTGTTTTCACCTCTCATGCAGTCATTTTTTCAGGGTTCAACTAGGATATCAAAAAATGATGATGAGAATGAATAATTCCATATGAAGCCAATTGTAATTGCAAAAATCATTAGATGCTAGTCCAAGATATACGACATATAATAAAGACCCCTTGATATTCGCTACAGCAGTGTGTGAGTGAGTGAGTTTAGTTTTACGCCGCACTCAGCAATATTCCAGTTATATGGCGGCGGTCTGTAAATAATCGAGTCTGGACCACACAACCCAGTGATCAACAGCATGAGCATCGATCTGCACAGTTGGGAACCGATGACATGTGTCAACCAGGTCAGCGAGCCTGACCACCCGATCCCGTTAGTCGCCTCTTACAACAAGCATAGTCGCCCTTTGTGGCAAGCATGGGATGCTGAAGACCTATTCTATCCCGGATCTTCACGGGTCAGACGCTACAGCAGACAAATAAGAACATCGTGAGACCTTGGTATTAACTCAGAAATCTTGTTCCACGTTGTTATGTGTTGATTCTCAAGTTGAAAGAAAACAAACAACAAGGAAATGTGATGTAATTAACTGTTGTGTTATGAAATTAACTAAGTTTACTAATTTGTAGCCAATGACTACTAAGGTATTAGAGAAGAAGCAAATATAAAAAAAACGAAAAAAATAACTAAAAAGAAAAAAGACCCCAAAGAATGGCAATCCAAACTCAAATGGTACGAAGGAAGTGATTATAGCACTGAAAACAATGATGATAATATTCAATTCATTGCAGTTTCCAAAATAGGCAGAGTATCCGGGAAAAAAATTATGTCCACGCTGCTATTCTTCATGTAGGTTGTAAGATGTAACACGGGATTAAGAGGAAGAGGGAGCTCCTCTTACATACCTATGAACATGTCTGCAGGAGATTTACCAACTGCCTGGGTCAGAATATACTGAAACATTCTGTAGGGTCGTACTTCCCTGTGCTAACGTCCATAACCGTTTAAATATAGCACAAGTCGAAATATAGCAAACCATGTCCCTCAACGACTATCCAAATATACAATTCATTACACTTGGAAGATAATTACACAAAGAATAACACTGCCCCAGTTTGTGTTATAAAGTCGATTCTCTTCCATGTGTATCTACGATTTATGGATGCATATTTGAAAAGGATCGCTGTTCTCCAGAATATCTATGATTTTAGGTACTGAATCCGTGTTTCGCTAAACACTCGTCACTGATACACAATCAATAGCACTGCCACATATCAGTTTGTGTCCTGTTCCATACAAGCAACTAACCTTCATACTAACATTTAAGTTCTAATGGCTCCAAGAATTAGAAAGAGTGGACTCATTCGAGGGGATTGTGATAACAAACAGATCATACACCTGCACAGGAAAGAGGGTTTTGAAAAATGGTTGTTTCGCTGTTATGGAAGAGATAATATATGATATATTTGGTACGAAAACATTAAAGGGAGAAAGTGTAATATTGTTCTAACACAATTCTTTAGCATTAACTGCAAAGAGAAGACCATGAGGACTTTTGAGACCTTTAGCAAATTAATATAACTCATTAACTGGAAAAAAGAAAACGTTCGCAGCCAAACATTTTATGTAAAACGACAAAGCATATTCATACGTTATATTTGAGGTTACACTTTCTCAGTAAAGACAGATTTTAGCACATAATCTGTACTTTACTAAGACAATGTAACATGTTCATTTAACCGCTTGTGAATGGCACTGTGTATTTCGTGAGAACGCTTCGTGATCGTTGCCTTTTATTGATGTGTGCTCGTGTATTCAGTGCTCAAGGTTAAAACAAAATATTATTTGTGAGTGAGGAATTGTATCATGGCATACATACGTGATGTGTACTTTAACGTGTTTGTTTGGATGTTTCAACCAACACATTCGCTCCTAAGTCAGTGGTGCTGTTAAAGGCTGTTGGTTCAGTTTCACTCGATACTGTGTCCGTGTCAAACGCAAATCAATAGATTATCATTATACAACGATCCAACAACACATGTTGACACTGATTTTGTAGCAGACAGTGATGCACAACCGAACTCCACACGTTATCTGCTCACAAAATATACCCAGGACCATCTGTGGGATTTCTGAAACTGAAATTGTACAACTGCTATTTTATGAGTTAATGTGAAGTGAGTGTACATAGTGGTGCGGGTGTCATGTGTCATGAGTATACTTAGTGATGTGGTTATCATGTGTAAAGGGAGTGACGTGAATGTACAGGGTGTCGTGCCTATCGTGTGGAGAAAATGTGAGGAGTGATGTGAATGTCATGTGGTGAGAAAGTAAGGAGTGATGTGAATGTGGTGTTGTGAGAATGTAAGGAGGGATGTGAATGTGGTGTGTCGAGAAAGTAAGGAGTGATGTGAATGTGGTGTTGTGAGAATGCAAGGAGGGATGTGAGTGTGGTATTGAGAGAATGTAAGGGGAATGTGAATGTCATGTTGTAAGAATGCAAGGCGAGCGTTGCATGTGTTGTGAGGAGGGATGTGAATGTGAGGTGCATGTAAGGCGGGATGTGAATGTATTGTGGTGAGAATGTACGGAACGATGTGAACGTCATGTGGTGAGAATGAAAGAGGGATGTGAATGTGGTGTGGCGAGAATCTATGAAAGAATGTGATGTGTTGAGAGAATGTAAGGAGGGATGTGAATGTGTGGCGAGACCGTAAGGAGTGTGAGAATGTAAGAGGGATGTGACTGTGGTGTTGAGAGAATTTATCGGGGATGTGGATGTGTGGCGAGAACGTAAGGGGTGTGTGAATGTCATGTGGTGAGAATGTAAGAGGGATGCGACTGTGGTGTGGCGAGAATCTATGAAAGAATGTGAATGTCATGTGTTGAGAGAATGTAAAGAGGGATGTGAATGTGTGGCGAGAATGTAAAGGGTGTGTGAATGTCATGTGGTGTGGTTGTGTCTATGCCTGCCTGTTGACCAGAAGAGCCAAAACCATCTGCTCAACAAACCTACAAGAAGAAATTGAACACCTAAGGAAAGTCTTTGTAGAACGCAACCACTACCCACCTGAAATAGTCAACAGAACCATCGAAGCAACCAGAATCAGCCCCCATCAAGATATCCATTGCCTACATAGGTAAACCATCACATCAAATCAGCCGACTCCTGAAACAATAGGCAGGCATAGACACAACCTTCTCAGCGTCCTCCAGCCTCAACAACCTCCTCCATGCCAACGGAAGAAAACAACCCGAAATGTGTTATTTATAAAATAAACTGTGATTGTGGACAAAGCTACATAGGTGAAACATCCCGACCCATCAACACCCGAGTCAAAGAACATCGCACCTCTGTTGCTAACTCCGACACCAAATCAGCTATCTCTGACCACATCAAAGCAAACCCCAATTATCAAATAGAGTGGTCCGACTTCACCATTCTCGCCAACAACCAAACGGACTTCACTAAACGCAAGCTCACCGAAACCATTCACATCAAACGCCATAAGCCCACCATCAACCGTGACCAAGGATAACCTATCTGACTCTTATTCATATAAACAATATAAATCCCTACTGACTGTTGAATACCATCTGAACTCATCACTTCCATCTCGCTTGAAAAGGATCTTATCACGCTTCAGATGCAGTAACTTTAGAATAGCTGTCAACACTGGAAGACATCAAGCTACACCATATGAAGAAAGACTCTGTCCTCTCTGTTTATCCCCAAAAAAGTATTTTATTGAAAATGAATATAATGTACTTCTAATCTGTGAAGCTTATATTTTTGTCCGTACTACACTTATTGGTAAATATAGTATGACCAGAAATTATTGAGAATTTTAGGAATATGTTTAATTGGATTTCTAGTATAAACAACCTTGACCAGCTAGCAAGTGCTTGGTTTAATTCAAGAGAGACAACTCTGTTAATCTTTTTCATGATTTGTTAAGAGTTATCCCCCTTTGTTTTCTTGCTAGCAGACGACATTTTCAGTGCTTCTCAGTATGGATGAGTTAGAGAAGAGGAAGTTGATTTTATAGAGTATTATAACAAGGACATCGGATCAGCTAAAGTGATTTCAAGTAGAACAGGCATCCCTTTGTCTTCAATTTAAAACTTCAGTCTTTTTGTTTAAAGTGCAACAAATAAGGCAATGTAATTTATAATATATTTATATCATGCATATGTACTATTTTATACTATGGAATGTATGTAAATATGTATTATGCGCAGGGATATTTTGTAACCCTATATTGTCTGTATTTTGGGCTGAAGGCCTTATACTGAATATATCTGTCTGTCTGTCTGTCTGTCTGTCTGACAAGTCCTTTCAGTATGTAACTGCTACCATTTAGGACTATCTGCCTTTCGACCTAGAAGTAGTACCAACTCTGCCAAAAGTTCCAACATCTCAGCCTCTTCACTCACATGGTCAGCGTTTAAAACCTTCTGATGAGGACCACGAAGGATGTCCCATTCATGTACACAAGTTTCAAGTGTAGGGCCCGGGGAACTTGAACACTTGGGCATTTTCGATCTCATCATAACGGAAGAAAAAAAGGATGACCGGGCCTCCTAGGCCCGGATACCGGTTTAATGGGTGAACAAAATCACACTGATTGTATAGCCGATAGTGATGCACAACCGAACTCCACACGTTATCTGCTCAGAAAACAGGACCATCTGTGTGATTGTTGAAAGCTTAAATTGTACAACTGCATTTGTTATGAGTTAATGTGAGGTGAGTGTACTTAGTGGTGCGGTTGTCCTGGGTCATCAGTGTGGCGAGAGTGAGTGCGTTAATATTTATCGTCTCTTCGGCAATATTTCAGCCATATCGTGACGAGAACAAGTATTTCCATAAATGTCAATACAATATAAAAACGGGACTAGGGACCATGGGGACTTACAGTGTGGCGAGAATGTAAGGAGTGATGTGCATGTAATGTAGCGAACATGTAAGGAGTGACGTGAATGTCATGTAGCGAGAATGTAACTGTGACGTGAATGTCATGTCCCGAGAATGGAAGGAGGAATATGAATGCCATGTGACGAGAATGTCTCGAGATGAGAATGTAAAGAGGATGCGAATGTCTCGAGGTGAGAATGTAAGGGTGATGTGAATGTCATGTGGCGAGAATGTAACGGGTGAAGTGAATGTCATGTCACGAGAATGGAAGGAGGAATGTGAATGCCATGTGACGAGAATTCTCGAGGCGAAAATGTAAAGAGGATGCGAATGTCTCGAATGTTTCAGTTTAGGAAATAAGTTTTCATAGAGCGGGTTGAAAACACAATTGTAACTATGAAATGTAACACACCGCCTGCCTTTAAATTTGATGCTATGACTTTTTCTGCTTTTGAATGACAATGTAATCAATAAATGTCTTTGAAACAAAACTCATTCCGAGTATGTACTTACAATATTTACTAATGCAAACTTGTTCTCGTCACTATATGGCTGGAAAAATGCCGATGTGACGTAAAGCTCAACTCAACTCAACTCAAATAGCTAAATATTGTATGATTGGAAGTCTGAATTAGTAACATAGATTGTTAGTGGCTGTATCCTCGAGGGGGGTTAAAGTACTGTAAAATTATTGTCCTCCTGAGAGGGTACGTAAGTCCCAAAACATTCAAAGTAAATTTCAACTTTCCGTTTTTTTAATCGTAGAATATTTGTAATTTTAATGTATGGCTAGATATGTCTTAATTGCTTACGGCTGAGGGGATGATATAAATCCAGCTAGGGCCCATGCAGGAAGCTAATGTACTGTAAGTCTCCATGGTCCCTAGTATGGTGATCTACCTTCAGTTGTTAGCGATCTATAGCCCATTTTTAGATTGTGTTGTCCCCTATGGTTAAAATGTTTTAGATTCAATTACTAGTTTTACATATATATATCTGTGATACTCTAGTTGCTTTACTGTCCTTCTATGACAGGTTTTATAATATATACATATTCCAATACAATGTAAAATGTTCTCGTCACGATATGGCTGAAATATTGCCGATGTGACGTTAAATATTAACTCACTCACTCACTCATTTAATTCTTGGTTTTTTAAAAGAAATTGACTTCATTGATGAATTCTGATTAACATGTTCTGTAGATAGATGTATTTTAATGATTGGTAGTTTAGATTAGTAACTTAGATTGTTAGTGGCTGTACCCTCAAAGGGGGTTGAAGTAGTGTAAAATTATTGTCCTCCTGAGAGGGTACGTAAGTCCCAAAACTTTCAAAGTAGAATTTTCACATACCAAGTTTTTAAACGTAGTATTTTTGTTCATTTAGATTTCGGCTAAATTATCCTACAATCACCAGCCGCTGAAGGGATAGTGTAAATCCATCTAGGGTCCGTGCAGGTAGCAAAGGTACTGTAAGTCCCCATGGACCCTAGTATGGTGACCTTTCAGTTGTTGGTGATCTATAGCCTATTTTTATATTGTGTTGTCCCCTATGGTTAAAATGTTTTAGACTCTATTACTAGTTTTACATGTATATCTGTGATATTCTAGTTGTTTTACTGCCCTTCGTCGGCAGATTTTTATAGTTTACATATATTTCATTCCAATATCAAATGTTCTCGTCACGATATGGCTGAAATATTGCCGATGTGACGTTAAATATTAACTCACTCACTCACTCATTCACACGTCACATGACGACCACACCACACCCTACACACACGTCATATGACGACCACAAAACAACCTACACACACGTCACATGGCTATCACATCACACACTACACACACCACATGAGAAGCACATCACAACCTTCACACATGTCACACGGCGACCACACTACACCCTGCACACACGTCACATGACAACCACATCACAACCTACAAACACGTCAGATGACGACAAGATCACAACCTACACACCAGTCACATGACATCCACACCACACCCTACACACACGTCACATTACAGCCCCACCACACCCAACACACACGTCACATGACAACCACATCACAACCTACACAGACGTCACATTACTGCCCCACCACACCTTACACACACGTCACAGACAACCACATCACAACCTACGCATACGTCACATGGCGACCACACCATACCCTACACTCACGCCACAAGACGACCACACCACACGCTACACACACGTAACATGACAACCACATCACAACCTACACACGTCACATGACGACCACATCACACCCTACACACTCGTGACATGACGACCACACCACACCCTACACACCGTCACATGACAACCAAATCACACCCTACACACACGTCACATTACAGCCCCACCACACCCTACACACACGTCACATGACAACCACATCACAACCTACGCATACGTCACATGGCGACCACACCGTACCCTACACTCACGTCACAAGACGACCACACCACACGCTACACACACGTAACAAGACAACCACATCACAACCTACACACACGTCACATGACGACCACACCACACCCTACACACTCGTGACATGACGACCACACCACACCCTACAAATATGTCACATGTAAACCACATCACAACCTACACACAATGGACATGGCGACCACACAACACCCTACACACACGTCATAAGAGAATCACATCACAACCTACACAGACGTCACATGGCGACCACACCACACCCTGCACACACGTCACATGACAACCACATCACACCCTACACACACGTCACATGACAAACACATAACAACCTACACACACGTCACATGGCGACCACACCACACCACACCCTACACACACGTCACATACACTCATAACAAAAGCACGTGTGACACACGACAATGTCACATACACACATCACCAACTACGGTCATGGTGAATGACAACCACACCCCTAACTCCACTCACCTCACATATACCCACAACAAAAGCAGTTTAATAATTTAAGCTTTCAACGATCACGCAGATGATCCTGGTTTAGTGAGCAGATAGAGTGCAATTGTGCTTCACCATCTGCTTCAAAATCAGCGTCAACACGTATTGTTGGCTCGATGAATAATGATAATGTTTGGATATATGTTTGACACGGACATACTATCGAGTGAAACTGAAACGACAGCTTTTAACTGTATGCTGCCGCACCATTGGCAGCAGAGGTGAGGTTAAATTGGGTTTAACGTCGTGCTTGAGAATATTTCGCTCTTATGACGACGTGCATGCGTGTGTATGTTTATGTGCTGCTGCTTGTACTAGCCCAGACTGAAGCTGGTTTTCTAGTGCTAGCCCACTAAGATACCATGCCGCAGTGAAGCATGAATACCCCGCTCAGACACATTATACTGACTCCGAGCTGACCAGTCCTTGTTGTACCCATTAATGCCGAGTGCCAGGCAGGGACTAACAAGTACCATATTTTAACGTCTTTTGGTATGACGAGGTCGGGGATCGAACCCGCGACCTTCCGCTCTCCGGGCGGACATTCTAACCACATTGGCACCGGAACAAATGTGTTGGTTGAAACATCCAAACAAACCTGTTAATGTTCCCATTACGTATGTATGCTACGTTCCGCACACACGCAAGCCACGATATATTGTTGAACTTTGAGCACTGAATATACACCCATCAATAAAATGCAATGATCACATATCGCTGTGTCCAATACACAGTGCGACACACGGTACATGATGACCACACCATCCACTTCACATAACGACCACACCACACCCTACACACACGTCACATGATTACCACATCACACCCTACATATATCACATGACAACCACATTACACCCTACACACGCTACCTGATGACCACACCTTCCCCTTCACATAACGACCACACAACACCGTACACACACATCACATAACGAAAACACCACAACATAACCGGCATCCATGAAGGGCCACCTCCTCGTGGTGGGTGCTGGGTAACGCTAAGCGCCCTTCGACCCCCCGTTGTGGACCCGGGGGGGGATATTTGGTCCACCAACCCCTTTGCCGTGGGTTGCGCCCCTGTGTCGGTGGAGGAAGGGATTCTGGTGGTTGAGGGCACTGGTTCCAGGAACAGTGTTCCTTTGCCCAACACACCACTTTGGCCCTGACTTCACCTAGACGGGTGGTTGAATGGGCCCGGTTCAACCAATCGGCTGGTCATGCCAAGCCCTGTGTATGTATAGTGTGCTGCACAAATTTCGGAAACTATTTAAAAATGTATCATATGTTTTGGCTGCATGGTTATATGTATTTAAATTCCAAATGAGTCACTTCTATTTTGTAATTTGCCTAGAGTCTTATGCGCAGAAGGCGGTGGCTCATGGGCCAATCCGGTGGAAAAATTATTATTTTAGTTTTTCTGCTTGAGTATATCATCCGAGTATCCTTGGTGTTGCAAGTTGGAGGCCCACTTGTTTTTAGCATTGTCCTTTGTGATACTCCGTGGTGGGTGGGGAGCTCGGATGATGAAATTTCAAAACTAAAACATTGCTTATGAAACCCCAACAAAGAAAACCAAACGTCCTCTTGACACTGATCCTATTGACGATGACCTCAGACCGTCCAAAGCTATTGACTTTTGGCCACGTTTCGTAGTGATTGAAACTGTTGACAAGACACCGTTAAAGTTGAACCCTTTCGCAGTATCTAAGGGTATTCAGGGTATAGCCGGAGATGTTAAGAACATTTAAAAGTTACGCTCAGGTGCGCTGCTGGTTGAATGTGTTAAACGACATCAATCAGCCAACCTGATGAGCACCGAATCGTTCGTCAGCGTTCCCGTTACTGTCTCTGCTCACAAAACATTAAATACAAGCAAAGGTATCGTCAGAGACCGCGATCGGCTGTTTGCTGACATGTCAGAACTTGATATCGTGACTGAAATGAAAGACCAAGGTGTGCTGTACGTCAAACGCTTTTCAACCCGTAAAAACAATGAAACTATTCCAACCAACACTTATCTATTTTCCTTTTCTTCTCCGACAGCTCCCAAATCACTGAAGGCAGGTTACTGCAACATCCAGGTTGACTTGTATATTCCGAGTCCGCTCAGATGTTTTAAGTGCCAGAAGTTTGGCCATGGTGTAAAGTCTTGTACATTGTCCGTTGTGTGTGCTCACTGTGGTGAGAAGACACACACAACTGAAGATTGTACAAGAACCTTTAAAAAATGCACCAACTGTTCAGGAGAACATTCATCTTTCTCAAAAGAGTGTCCGATTTGGAAAGAACAAATGCAGATCAACAAGATCAAATTTAGCCAAAACATCAGCTTTTCTGACGCCAAAAAACTTGTGAAGAGATCGGAAATTACAGAAAGTTATGCTTCAATAACCAAAACACCAACTGAATCAAGCCCTAAAGTATCTACATCATCGACAAGCTGTCAAACAAACTTGACTTGGGTCAAAAGTGACAGTCCACAGTGTTTATATCCTGCTATATCATCTCAAACCACGGAATCACTTCCTAGTACATCTGAAAGGCAGGCAGAGTCATCTTCAGATCACAAGTCACTCACTCAGTCACGTTCACAATCTCAATCGTCATCTGATACTCAGCAAACTGCTAAAAGCAAACATAAACAGAAGCTTGATGCTTTCAAAAAACAAAGTGGCAGAGCCCCAAAAGGGTCGGAAAATAGAATTCAGTTATATAACAAATACGGATCACTTGAGGACATGGACGTGTCCGAAAACGTCCGTTCTAGGGCACATAGCTTGTCGCCCTCGAAAACAGTGCGGGGTAGATCCCCAATTAATCCGCCTAAAAGATAGGTCTATCTACCAATATTGTGCAGTGGAACTGTAGGGGACTCCGGACAAATTTTAATGAGATACAGCTAATTGTCCAAGATTTAACACCATCAGCGTTCCGTCTGCAAGAGACATATCTGAAACAGACAGATCATTTTAACTTACGCCAGTTTGAAGACTATAATTATTTTTCCCCTCCACGTGATAGAGCTACTGGAGGTTCTACTATCCTTACACGACAGAATGTTATTCACAGCCCTGTTACTCTTAACACTAATCTCCAAGCTGTTGCAGTGCGACTTACTCTGGGTGTAGCATTTACGTTGTGCTCTCTGTATATTCCACCTTCATCGACACTTCAGCTGACTGATCTTCAATCACTCTATGATCAACTCCTGAGACCATGTGTTATCATGGGTGACCTAAACGGTCACAACCCACTCTGGGGCAGTTCTACCATTAATACTAAAGGTAAAATAATTGAAGACTTCATTTCCAATAATGACCTGTGCATATTTAATGATGATTCAAGCACCTATCTGCATCCTGCAACTGGCACTTATTCTTCTTTGGATTTATCTCTTGCAGATTCTAACCTCCTGAATAAATTCGATTGGTCTGTTCATAATGACCTTTGTGGAAGTGACCACTTCCCAACTATCCTTTAAGAAATAACTCCATCTGATTCTCCATCGTACACAAGATGGAACTTTTCGAAGGCGAACTGGTCTTTATATGAAACTTTATGTACATCGAAACTGCGACCTGAATATTTCAGTGATATAACTGATCCCATTCAAACTTCTGCTGACATTTTAAAGCAAATAGCTGATGAGTGTATACCCAAGTCCTCTACGACTCCACATGTACGAAAACCATGGTTTAATACAGATTGTAGACAAGCCAGAAAAGCGAACTAAAGGGCAGAGCGTTATTTCCGCCATCATCCAACTGTCCATAACTTAAATAAATTTAAAATACTTAATGCAAAGGCGCGTCGTACCTTCAAACAAAACAAACGACAATCTTGGAAAAATTATGTCTCCAAAATTAATTCACGCACGCCAATGTCTAAGGTTTGGAACATGGTTCAGCGAATAAAAGGCAAAGGTTCAAAATCAGCTGTGCACCATCTTAAAGATGGTGATAACTTGCTAACTGATAAATCTGACATTGCAAATACAATTGGCGAAACCCTTGCCAAACATTCATCATCGGCAAATTATGTCCCTGAGTTTCAGAGATATCAGAAACAACAGGAAAAGACAAAGCTTCATTTCGAATCACATAACGGTGAAGATTATAATGAAGTGTTTTCATTACATGAGCTACATACTGCTCTTGAGCAAGCTCATGACACTGCAGCGGGTGATGACAATATACATTACCAGCTGCTGAAACACTTACCGGAACCATGTCTGATGACACTTTTAGATATATTTGACAAAATATGGACGTCTGGAGATTTTCCTCCTTCCTGGAGTAATGCCATTGTAGTCCCAATACCAAAACCTGGCAAGGATCATACAGATCCGTCTAATTACAGACCGATCTCTCTAACTAGCTGTGTTTGTAAAACCATGGAACGTATGGTGAATAATAGATTAACTTGGTATCTTGAAACCAATAGCCTTATAACCAATATTCAATGTGGTTTCAGGAAAAATCGTAGTACCATTGATCATTTGGTACGATTAGAATCCATTGTTAAGAATGCTATAGTAAGTAAACAACATGCTGTATCAATTTTCTTTGATCTTGAGAAAGCTTATTATACGACCTGGAAGCATGGCATTTTGAGGGATTTACATGACTTTGGTTTGAGAGGCTGTTTGCCTCTTTTTATATCAAAGTTTTTGAAAGACAGACAATTTCAAGTCCGAGTGGGTTCAACCCTGTCTGATCATTACAATCAGGATCAGGGTGTCCCTCAAGGCAGTGTTTTGTCTGTTACTTTATTTAGTATCAAGATTAACAGTTTATCCAAGGTTTTAAACGATTCCATTGATGGATCACTTTTTGTGAATGATTTTAACATTTCTTGTCGTGGTAAAAATATGCATACTATTGAACGGCAATTGCAGTTGTGTTTAAATAAAATAAATAAATGGTGTCTTGAAAACGGTTTTAAATTTTCCAAATCCAAAACTAATTGTCTACTCTTTTGTAGAAAATATAAACCGCATAAAGATCCTGAACTATCTTTAAATGGCACTCCCATCAAAGTTGTTAAGGAGGCCAAATTCTTGGGTCTAATTTTCGACTCCCATTTAACTTTTTTGCCACATATTAAATCACTTAAAGCCAAATGCCTGAAGGCACTCGATTTGTTGAAAGTTGTTTCCAACTCAAAGTGGGGAGGGGATCATGCTACCGTCCTCCACCTGTATCGATCATTGGTCCGCTCGAAACTTGATTATGGCTCCATCGTATATGGCGGAGCCTGCAAAAGCAACCTAAAACTACTTCATTCTGTCCACCACCAAGGCTTGGGTCCTTTAAAACCTCTCCTATTGATAGTCTATATGTTGAAGCAGATGAGCCTTCTCTTACACAACGCTTATAAAATTAACTTTACAGAATATTACAAAACTTTATTCCAATGAGTCAAACCCTGCATATAACTGTGTCTTTAATCCACTATGTGAAGATCTGTATAACAAAAAGCCTTCTCTTGTTCCGCCTCTTGGTATAAGATTGAAACCTTTCCTTTCTGCTGCTGGCATTGAGCTAGAACATACAGCTCCTTCCCGTTTTCTTTCTTCTCCGCCATGGCAATTGGTTAGGCCTGAAGTTGACCTAACATTAACTACATTTAAAAAATCAGAAACAAATGAATTACAGCATAAACAAGAATTTAGTCAATTAAGAAATAAATATAAAACATATAAATCCTTAGTTACAGATGGGTCCAAGGATGGTGGCGCAGTGGCATGTGCCACTGTCATTGATCCAAAACAATATCTTCTCGACTACCAAATAACAGCTCTATTTTCACAGCAGAAGCAAACGCCATCTTAACAGCTCTTAAATATATTAATAAACATCGTAAATATAAACAATATATCATCTTTTCAGATTCTCTTTCGTGTCTTCAGGCTATTAAAAATCTTTCTTGCAAACATCCACTTTTATTAGAAAATATTGAATTGTACAATGAACTTGCTACTGGCCAATGCGACATCGTCTTTTGTTGGTTACCCAGCCACGTTAGCATTTCTGGGAATACAATGGCCGATCTTGCTGCTAAGGCAGCACTCAACAAATCTGTGACACCACTTCTTATTCCATACTCTGATTACAAAGCCAGCATTAGAACATACATCCGCGATCTAATGCAGAAGAAGTATGACACCCAAGTAGGTATTAATAAATTACATGGAATAAAACCCTACATTGGTTACACCTACTTGGGTTGTCAGTCCAGATTTGAAGAGGTCATTATGCGGCGATGTCGCATTGACCATACTAGATATACCCATGAATATTTGCTTAAAGGCGAAGATCCTCCGTTTTGCATCCCTTGTGATGAAAGAATCACAGTCAAGCATGTCTTGCTTGACTGCATTGAATATTCCATCACAAGGGATATCTATTTCAAATCCAAAACTCTGAAGGATCTTTTTAATAATGTCAGTTCTCATTTAATTATTGACTTTTTAAAAAAAAATAGATTTGTTGAGTGATTTGTAAATAGATATATATTTTATTATTGGTAGTTTAGATTAGCAGCTGAGATTGTTAGTGGCTGTATCCTCAAAGGGGTTGAAGTATTGTAAAATTATTGTCCTCCTGAGAGGGTACGTAAGTCCCAAAACATTTAGTCAATCTAAGTGTACCTGCTTTTTAATCGTAGAATAAGTGTGTTTTTAATTTATGGCTCGATTTCTCTTCTGTCGCCAATGGCTGAAGGGATGGTGTAAATCCAACTAGGGTCCATGCAGGTAGCAAAAGTAATGTAAGTCCCCATGGTTCCTAGTATGGTGATCTCCCTTCAGTTGTTGGCGATCTATAGCCTGTTTTTATATTGTATTGTCTTCGTAAATAAACTAGTTTTACATGTTCATGCTAGTTTTAGACTCCATCTGTGATGCTCTAGTTATTTTACAGTCCTTCGCTGACTGATTCTTTAGCAACTTTAATTTATTATTTATATAAATCATTTCTCGTCACGATATGGCTGCAATATTGCCGAGGTGACGTTAAATACTAACTCACTCACTCACTCACCACAACATAACCAACACGCTCCAAGATGAACGCACCACACCCTACACACACGTCACATGATGCCCACACCACGCCCTACACCCACGTCACATAGACTTATAACAAAAGCACTTGTGACACACGACATCACACTGCTGTTCTCATGTCACATACCCACATCACTAACTACGCTCATGACACATGACACATGACACTTGACATATGACAGCGACACCAATAACTCCACTCATCTCACATAAGCTCACAACGAAAGCATTTTAATAGTCTAAACTTTCAAAATCACGTAGATGATCCTGGTTTTCTGAGCAGATAATGGAGTGCAATTGTCAGCATGTGTTGCTGGATCGATATAAAATGATAATGTTTAGATGTTTATTTGACACGGACACAGTATCGAGTGAAACTGAAACAACAGCTTTTAACTATATGCTGTCGCACCATTGACATGGGAACGAGTGTGTTGGGTGAAACACTAAAAAAACTGTTAATGTACACATTGCGTATGTATGCTACGATACGCACCCAAGTTAACAACAATATTTTGTTAAACTCTGAGCACTGAATATACATACACCCATGACTAAAATGCAGTGAACACGTAATGTTGTCTCCAATATACAGTGCCATTTGTAAGGTGGTGAAAGGTACTATGTTATATTGTTTCAGTAAAGTACAGATTATGTAGTGAAATGTTTACATTACCAAGAAAGTGTTATCCCAAATATAACAAATGTTGAATATTATATGCTGCGACCCTTTTGGCTTTTTTTGTGTGTGTGTATATATATCTCCCTCTCTCTCTGTTTCTTTTGTTTTAGGGAGTTTAGGGGATGCGAACCCTTTTGGTTTGGTTTTGTTGCATATCTCTCTCTCTCATGTGGCGTGTTTGCAGGGTGATGTGACGTGTGTGTAGTGTAGGGTGACGTCACCATGTGACGTGTGTAGGTTGTGTAGTGGTTGTCATTTGACGTGTGGGTAGGGTGTGGTGTGGTCGTCATGTGACGTGTGTGTAGGGTGTGGAGTAGTCATGTGCCGTGTGTAGGGTGTTGTGTGGTCGTCATGTGACGTGTGTGTAGGGTGTGGTGTGGTCGTCATGTGACGTGACGTGTGTAGGGTGTTGTGTGGTCGTCATGTGACGGGTGTGTAGGGTGTGGTGTGATTGTTGTGTGACGGGAATGAACGGTGTGGTGTGATCGTCATGTGACGTGTGTGTAAGGTGTGGTGTGGTGTGGTTGTTATGTGACGAGGGTGTAGGGTGTGGTGTGATTGTTGTGAGACGGGAATGAACGGTGTGGTGTGGTCGTCATGTGACGTGTGTGTAGTGTGTGTTGTGATCGTCATATGACGGGTGTGTAGGTGTGATGTGATCGTAGTGTGCCGTGTGTGTAGCGTGTGTTGTGGTCGTGATATGACGGGTGTGTAGGGTGTGGTGTGGTCGTGATGTGACGTGTGTGTAAGGTATGTGTTGTCGTCATGTGACGGGTGTGTCGGGGTGTGGTGTGGTCGTCATGTGACGGGTGTGTAGGATATGGTGTGGTCGTCATGTGATTGTTGTGTAGGGTGTAGTATGGTCGTCATGTGACGTGTGTGTAGGGTGTGGTGTGGTTGTCATGTGACGTGTGTGTAGGGTGTGGTGTGGTCGTTTGGTGATTGGTGTGTAGGGTGTGATGTGGTCGTCATGTGATATGTGGGTAGGGTGTGGTGTTGTCATGTGACGTGTGTGGAAGGCGGGGTGTGATCGCATTGTGAAGTGTGTGTAGGTTGTGCTGTGGTTGACATGTGATGTGCGTGTAGGGTGTGGTGTGATCGTCGTGTGACGGGTGTGTATGGTGTGGTGTGGTCGGCATATGATTGGTGTGTAGGGTGACGTGTGGTCGTCATGTGACGGGTGTGTAGGGTGTGGTGTGGTCGTCATGTGAC
Organism: Haliotis rubra; assembly: GCF_003918875.1. Lineage (NCBI taxonomy): Eukaryota > Metazoa > Mollusca > Gastropoda > Lepetellida > Haliotidae > Haliotis > Haliotis rubra. The sequence goes on from NW_025765652.1 coordinate 49,866, forward strand.
GTGTGTGTGTAGGGTGTGGTTCCTTTTGATCTTGCAATACCAGTTACAAAGGAACAAAATGTCCACGCTACTAAAATTATCAGTTGTTTTGAGTAAGTAAGTGAGTGAGATGAATTTTTACGTCAAATCGGCAGTATTCCAGTCAGTTATGTAGATATCCATCCGCCAATCCACCCATGCATCCAGACATCTGGATATCCCGACAGGTTGACCTTAGTCCTTATTTCCTATTAATGGACACTTTGAGGTTCCGTGGCATTCCAAAGATCATTCACGCACTGAAGAACGTTCACACATGTACGGGACAAACTGCATGTTAGGCGAATATTACATGTCAATTCACTTATTGATGTGCTTTTGTTTTATCATTTCAGTTTAATTAAGACAGTAGGTATATTCTGCTAAAATAATTATAATTGTATCATCCATTGTCAGTTGAGTGAACACGTTTTCTTTTAAAAACAACATCATACAGCAGTAACACTACTGAACCTAATATGTACTCATGATCTAAACAAAATTGTACAATCGACTCTGGTTTTAGCACCTTATCAAGCCGAGTTCTCTGGCCTCTTCAGCTATTTACATGTGCTCTGATTTAATACATTGTGTTAGCCTCGTGCAAGATTCTGCAACAGCTGCATTTGTCCCGGATCTGCCCACTCCTAAAACAAGACATAAAAGCCGAGTTGTCAGCCCCCCTGCACACACGGCGTTGTGTGCTGCTGAGTTGAAGTCACCTGTCATGCACGTCGAGGTCCTGTCTGCCCTGCTTTGCCTTGTGGCCACAGCGTATGCAGGTAACTATTTTCTTTATTTATTTATGAATTTCAGCAACCATGTCATGTCAATTGCTTCCCGGAGTGGCCTGTGTATACCATTTCTGCCAACCAATCCACAGGGTATAGTTGATGCTTCTTCAGACCCTCCTGACGGAAACATATATTTCATGACATTTGAATACCTGGAAATGTTCCTCTTTCATGGCATAGGCACCCGTGAAGGGCCACCTCCTCGTGGTGGGTGCTGGGTAACGCTAAGTGCCCTTCAACCCCCCGTTGTGGACCCGGGGGGGATATTTTGGTCCACCAACCCGTTTGCCGTGGGTTGCGCCCCTGTGTCGGTGGAGGACGGGAGGCTGGTGGTTGAGGGCACTTGGAGCCTGGAACCGTGTTCCTTTTGCCCAACACACCACTTCGCCCCTTACTTCACCTAGACGGGTGGTAGAACTGGCCCGGTTCTATCAATCGGCTGGTCACGTCATGCCCTGTGCATGGAAATGTTTTATTTGGATTAATCATGACATACAAAAATTGTTGATTAAAGACTGTGACAACCTTATTATTGCAAATTTACATTTTGCCTAGAGTCCTATGCCAGAAGGCGGTGGCTCATGGGCCAATCTGGTGGTATAGACCTCTGAATTCTGAGTTTCTTAAGAAGAATGTCAAAGCCGAACCAGCTTGACACTTCTTCTTTTTGATTTCTTAGCTATTTATGTCTGTATTTCTGGAGTATAGCATCCCTGTAGCTCTGATCGTGCAGTTTGGTTTCCACTGCAGGGTCGTCCTTGTTGACACTCGATGGCGGGTGGAGATCAGGGTTGCTGAAAATCATTATAATATTATGGCTCACAACATTCCCCCTGGTTCAAAAACGAATAAACGTAGACACCTTTCAACATCATCTGATGATGAAGTCTCTTCAGCGGTGGTGGATTCATGGCCAAGATTCTTGGTTATTGAAACCGCAGATGGAAGTCCATTGAAACTGAATCCCTTTGCTATATCGATGGGTATCAAAAGTGTCTGTGGAGAGGTAGCAAACGTCACACGTCTTCGTTCTGGCTCCCTTCTTGTTGAATGTGCCCGGAGGCAGCAATCTGTAAACTTGTTGGGATTACAACAATTTGTTAATACACCAGTTGTTGTCTCTGTGCACAGGACATTGAACTCTTGCAGAGGTATCGTCCGTGACAGATCTCGTTGTCTGGTGTATATGACAGAAGAAGAAATTGCTGATGAATTGAAACACCAAGGCGTAACTGCTGTTAAGCGGTTTACCAGAAAACAGGAGGCAGATATAATTAAAACTAATACTTACCTGTTCACCTTTGGGCTGTCGTCTCTACCAAAAGCTATTAAAGCTGGTTACTTTAATATCCCAGTTGATGTTTACATCCCTAATCCGCTGCGATGTTTTAAGTGCCAAAATTTGGACACGGTGCCAAGTCATGCACTCGTAAACCAGTATGCTCCCGTTGCAGTGGGGCTCATGATAATACTGAATGTACCAAAGACATCAGATGTGCTAACTGTAATGGTGAGCACATGGCATCGTCAAATCATGTCCTAATTTTGAACTCGAGTCAAAGATTCTCAAAATCAAAATCACTAACAACCTCTCCTACCACGAAGCCAGAAAGTTAATACCTGCACAGTCTCAAACCACTACAACTCGATCATATTCAGCCACTGTTTCTTCCCCTGTTCATCATCCTGTAACAAAGGTTTCAATTTCATGCCAGACAGCCATATCTTGGGTAAAGGCCAAACAAGTTACACTCGATGACTCCACCCAGTCCTCTCAAAATGAGCAAAGTTCGTCAACAACTGCCTCACAGACAGAACAAGAACCAGAGACACAATCAACTCCAGGAAACATAAGCCATTTGTCAAATAAAGAAAAGAAAAGATGCGTAGGGCAAAGGCCCTCCAGCATTTAGAGGTACCATCTACCTCGTCAACATCCGTGACGGTTCATAATCCGTTTGGACCTCTTGATATGGAGGTCACTCCCTCACAGCCAGGACGAGGGAGTAGACATTCTTCGCGGTCAAGATCCCTGTTGAACCGCCATGAACAACTCTATTAATTTAGTACAATGGAATTGCAGAGGCCTTAGGAATAATTTTAATGATCTACAGTTATTATCACAAGATTTTAATCCATCGGTTTTAGTTTACAAGAGACCTACTTGAAAAGTACAGATAAGTTTGAATTGCGTCGGTACAATTCATTCCATTCATTCTCACCTCCAGGCGATAAAGCCACTGGCGGCGCCTCTATTCTCGTGAGGCAGGGTGTTATCCATAGCTCGGATCCTCTTAAAAGCAATCTTCAGGCTATTGCTGTCCGTCTTTCTTTACAGATAACCTTTACGCTTTGTTCTTTGTATATTTCTCCTTCTTCAGCTCTTCAGCAGTCCGATCTTCAGGATCTCTTTGACCAACTTCCTCAACCATGTATAATCATGGGAGATCTAAACGGCCATAATCCTTTGTGGGGTAGTGCCGATACCAACAGTAAAGGAAAAATCATTGAGGACTTCATTTCAAACAATAATTTATGCATCTTTAATGATGGATCTGTCACATATTTACACCCTGGTTCAGGAACGTATTCTGCACTCGATCTGTCGCTCACAGACCCAAGTATTTATAACGAATTTAAGTGGTCTGTCCACGATGACCTTTGTGGAAGTGACCATTTTCCTACAATACTTTCCGCTATAAACCCGAGTGATGACCCATCTACAACAAGGTGGAATTTTAATAAGGCTAACTGGCCATTATTTCAGACATTGTGTGCTGACAAATTGAAATCTGACTTTTTTGTCAATGTTTCAGATCCGATTGAGTTGTTCTCTGCTAAACTGAAGAATATTGCCGATGAAACGATTCCTAAGGCTTCTGCTAAACCACATGTTCGTAAACCATGGTTTACTGATGATTGTAAACAAGCTAGGAAGTGTAGGAAGAAGGCAGAGAAATACTTTCGACGTCACCCTACAGTTCACAATTTAGATGATGTTAAAATAAACAATGCCAAGGCTCGGCGTACTTTTAAACAAAGTAAACGTCAGTCTTGGAAGAACTTTGTATCAAAGATGAATTCCCGTACGCCAATGACGAAGGTGTGGAACATGATACAGAGAATCAAGGGCAAAGGTAGAAATTCTAGTGTTCATCATCTCAAAGATGGAGACGATCTTTTAACTGATAAAATTGACATTGCAAACAAGTTGGGTGAAACTTTAGCTACAACTTCTCACTCATCAAACTATAATCGAAAGTTTCAGAAATATAAAGATCATCACGAAAAACTTAAAATTAACTTTCACTCTGCTAATGGTGAAGATTATAATGAAGTATTTTCCCTACATGAGCTGAATACTGCCTTAGCGCAAGCTCATGATACGGCAACAGGTGCTGATAATATCCACTATCAGCTCTTGAAACATTTACCCAACGCATGTCTTGAAACACTTCTGAACATTTTTGATAATATTTGGACAACAGGACACTTTCCTCCTTCGTGGCGTCATGCCATTGTTGTACCGATACCTAAGCCTGGCCGGGATCATACAGATCCATCAAACTACAGACCTATTTCACTAACTAGCTGCGTTTGCAAGACCATGGAACGCATGGTCAATAATAGATTAGTATGGTTTCTGGAATCCAATAATCTTATTACTAACATCCAATGTGGTTTTCGCAAAAATAGAAGCACTATTGACCATTTGGTTCGGCTGGAATCATTTGTTAAAAATTCCATTGTAAATAATCAGCATACTGTATCAATCTTTTTCGACCTGGAAAAAGCTTATGATACAACATGGAAACATGGCATTTTAAGAGATTTACATGACTTTGGTTTGAGAGGCCGTTTGCCTCAGTTTATAGCACAGTTTTAGCAGACAGACAATTTCAAGTTCGTGTTGGATCAACCCTGTCTGACCTTTATAATCAGGATCAGGGGTTCCACAAGGTAGTATTTTGTCTGTTACTTTGTTTAGCATAAAAATAAATAGTCTTTCAAACGTATTAAATGACTCAATAGATGGGTCATTATTTGTGGATGATTTTAACGTTTCATGTCGTGGTAAAAATATGCATACCATCGAGAGACAATTACAGATGTGTTTAAATAAAATTCATAAATGGTCACTTGAGAATGGCTTTAAATTTTCACAGATAAAGACCAAATGTATACATTTCTGTCGAAAATATAAACCTCATAAAGATCCCGAACTGTACTTGGATGGCTCTCAATTAACGTTGTAAAGGAAGCCAAGTTTTTGGGACTGATTTTTGACAAGCATTTGACCTTTTACCACATATTAAGTCTTTGAAGACTAAATGCCTGAAGGCACTCGATTTATTGAAAGTCGTGTCTAATTCAAGGTGGGAGGGATCAAGCTACGCTCC
>NW_025765652.1:55177-128891 GCF_003918875.1 Haliotis rubra
GTATACCTCGATTATATCATATAGCATATTTCTACTTATGTATTTCAATATACCTTGATTATATCATAAAGCGTATTTCTACTTATGTATCTCTGTATACCTTGATTATATCATAAAGCGTATTTCTACTTATGTATCTCAGTATACCCTTGATTATATCATAAAGCGTATTTCTACTTATGTATCTCTGTATACCTGATTATATAATAAAAGCGTATTTCTACTATATGTATCTCAGTATACCTTGATTATATCATAAAAGCGTATTTCTACTTATGTATCTCAATATACCTTGATTATATAATAAAGCGTATTTCTACTTATGTATCTCTGTATACCTCGATTATATCATAAAAGCGTATTTCTACTTATGTATCTCTGTATACCTAGATTATATCATAAAGCGTATTTCTACTTATGTATCTCAGTATACCTAGATTATATCCTGTGTATACCTCTATACCTTGATTATATCATAAAGCGTATTTCTACTTATGTATCTCTGTATACCTTCGATTATATCATAAAGCCGTGATTTCTACTTATGTATCTCTGTATACCTCGATTATATCATAAAGCGTATTTCTACTTATGTATCTCAGTATACCTTGATTATATCATAAAGAGTATTTCTACTTATGTATCCTCAATATGCCTTGATTATATAATAAAGCGTATTTCTACTTATGTATCCCTCAATATGCCTTGATTTTTATATAATAAAGCGTGCATTCTACTTATCTGCATTTCATGTATTCCTACTGTGTATCTATTATATATATAAAGTATTTCTACTTTATGTATCTCAATATGCCTTGATTATATCATAAAAAGCGTATTTCTACTTATGTATCTCCCAGTATCCTCAATATGCCTTGATTCATATACCTATTATATCATAAAGCGTATTTCTACTTCTGCATTTCCTGTATACCTTGATTATATCATAAAGCGTATTTCTACTTATGTATCTCAGTATACCTTGATTATATCATAAAGCGTATTTCTACTTATGTATCCTGTATACCTTGATTATATCATAAAGCGTATTTCTACTTATGTATCTCAGTATACCTCGATTATATCATAAAAGCGTGTATTTCTACTTATGTATCTCAATATACCTTGATTATATAATAAAGCGTATTTCTACTTATGTATCTCTGTATACCTCATAGATTATATCATAAAGCGTATTTCTACTTATGTATCTCTACTTATGTATACCTTGATTATATCATAAAGCGTATTTCTACTTATGTATCTCTGTATACCTCGATTATATCATAAAGCGTATTTCTACTTATGTATCTCTGTATACCTTGATTATATCATAAAGCGTATTTCTACTTATGTATTCTGTACTGATGTATCTCTGTATACCTCGATTATATCATAAAGCGTTATTTCTACTTATGTATCTCAGTATACCTTGATTATATCATAAAGCGTATTTCTACTTATGTATCTCAATATGCCTTGATTATATAATAAGCGTATTTCTACTTATGTATCTCAATATGCCTTGATTTTATAATAAAGCGTATTTCTACTTATGTATCTCTGTATTCCTCGATTATATCATAAAGCGTATTTCTACTTATGTATCTCAATATGCCTTGATTATATAATAAAGCGTATTTCTACTTATGTATCTCAGTATACCTCGATTATATCATAAATTTCTACTTATGTATCTCAGTATACCTTGATTATATCATAAATTTCTACTTATGTATCTCAATATGCCTTGATTATATAATAAGCGTATTTCTACTTATGTATCTCAATATGCCTTGATTTTATAATAAAGCGTATTTCTCCTTCTGCATTTCTGTATACCTCGATTATATCATAAAGCGTATTTCTACTTATGTATCTCAGTATACCTCGATTATATCATAAAGCGTATTTCTACTTATGTATCTCAGTATACCTCGATTATATCATAAAGCGTATTTCTACTTATGTATCTCTGTATACCTCGATTATATCATGAAGCGTATTTCTACTTATGTATCTCAGTATACCTTGATCATACAATAAAGCGTATTTCTACATCTGTATCTCTGTATACCTCGATTATATAATAAAGCGTATTTCTACGTATATGTATCTCTGTATACCTCGATCATATCACGAAGCATATTTCTACATATGTATCTCTGTATACCTTGATCATATAATAAAGCGTATTTCTACTTCTGTATCTCAATATACCCCGATTATATCATATAAGCGTATTTCACTCAGAGCATGTATCTCTGTATACCTAGATTATATCATAAAGCGTATTTCTACTTATGTATCTCTGTATACCTCGATTATATCATAAAGCGTATTTCTACTTATGTATCTCTGTATACCTCGATTATATCATAAAGCGTATTTCTACTTATGTATCTCAGTATACCTTGATTATATCATAAAGCGTATTTCTACTTATGTATCTCAATATGCCTTGATTATATAATAAGCGTATTTCTACTTATGTATCTCAATATGCCTTGATTTTATAATAAAGCGTATTTCTACTTCTGCATTTCTGTATTCCTCTATTATATTATAAAGAGTATTTCTACTTATGTATCTCAATATGCCTTGATTATATAATAAACGTATTTCTACTTATGTATCTCAATATGCCTTGATTTTATAATAAAGCGTATTTCTACCTTCTGCATTTCAGTATACCTTGATTATATCATAAAGCGTATTTCTACTTATGTATCTCAGTATACCTCGATTATATCATAAAGCGTATTTCTACTTATGTATCTCAGTATACCTTGATTATATCATAAAGCGTATTTCTACTTATGTATCTCTGTATACCTCGATTATATCATGAAGCGTATTTCTACGGATGTATCTCAGTATACCTTGATCATACAATAAAGCGTATTTCTACATCTGTATCTCTGTATACCTCGATTATATAATAAAGCGTATTTCTACGTATATGTATCTCTGTATACCTCGATCATATCACGAAGCATATTTCTACATATGTATCTCTGTATACCTTGATCATATAATAAATCGTATTTCTACTTCTGTATCTCTGTATACCTCGATTATATCATAAAGCGTATTTCTACTTATGTATCTCTGTATACCTAGATTATATCATAAAGCGTATTTCTACTTATGTATCTCTGTATACCTCGATTCCATCATGAAGCGTATTTCTACTTATGTATCTCTGTATAGCTCGATTATATCATAAAGCGTATTTCTACTTATGTATCTCTGTATACCTCTCGATTATATCATAAAGCGTATTTCTACTTATGTATCTCAGCATATACCTTGATTATATCATAAATTTCTACGTATTTCTACTTATGTATCTCAATATGCCTTGATTATATCATAAAGCGTATTTCTACTCCTTATGTATCTCAATATGCCTTGATGCTTTGATAATAAAGCGTATTTATACTTCTGTATTTCTGTATGCCTCTATTATATCATAAAGAGTATTTCTACTTTCTGTATCTCAATATGCCTTGATTATATAATAAACGTATTTCTACTTTTGTATCTCAATTCTACACCAATGTGCCTTGATATGCCTCGTTGATATAAAAAGCGTATCTATTTCTACTTCTGTATTTCAGTATGCCTTGATTTTATAATAAAGCGTATTTATACTTCTGTATTTCTGTTGATATCATAAAGCGATTTATACTTCTGTATGCCTCGCGTATTTAAACTTATGTATACTCTGTATACCTCGTTTATATCATAAAGCGTATTTATACTTATGTATGCCCTTGTATACCTCGATTTATATAATAAAGCGTATTTATAAACTTATGTATCTCATGCCTCGTTGATGATTATATCGTATTTAAAGCCTCTGTATTTATACTTATATATCATCTGTATGCCTCGTTGATATCATAAAGCGTATTTATATTTATACTTATGTATCTCCTGTATGCCTCGTTGATATCATAAAGCGTAAATCGTATGCCCTGTCATAGCTTTTATACTTCTGTATTTCTGTATGCCTCGTTGATATCATAAAGGTATTTATACTTCTGTATGCCTCGTTGATATCATAAAGCGTATTTCTGTTTTGAACTACACCAGATTCCTTCGAAATATCATAATATTCTGTTGTATTTCTGTATGTCTCGTTCATCATAAAACGATAAGTATTCATTCACGGTTCACCCATCGATGCGGGTGCCAACAACAAGAACAATTTCATTGCCATAGTTGTTAGTAGTTCTGCCAAAATGAACGTCCTTCATACAGTCCACGATTTCTTTGTCAAGAAACAAAATATTTGAGTAGTTTTAATTTTATGCATATAGAAAGGAAAACGGTACTATTGTGACTCAATATTCAACATATATGTTCAACACTATCTTTTATACGCTAGCCGCAGTTAACCTATGGCCCAGAGACGTATTTGCAAAAGAACGTTTTGCTTTTTAACTACACCAGATTCCTTCAGAAATATAAATATGTTTAAATCAACAACATAATCCGTCGATTTATGAGTTCGCCTGTCCCGGGACCATTTGATATTCAGTATAGTGTCAATCACGGCCCATACACTCAAGTGTCCTGCTAATGAACGAAGATCATAATATTCATTAGTGAAACGACGGCTACTGAACGACTGTTCCCATACCGAGTTTTGTTTTTTCTCCTCAGTGAAACAAAGCTTTCTGCGAACCACGGCAAAACATTATCACTCTGTTGCTATTCTAACATTCCTAAAATATTATGTTTTCAACGTGAATTCTTGCTGCGCAGCTTCTGAAGGGACAATTGCGTATCTCCCCCCCCCAAAAAAAAAAAATAAAAAATAAAAAATAAAAAAATATATTAAAAAAATTATAAATAAAAATAAAATATAAATAAATAACAAAAAATATCTCGTAATAACGACTTATAATCTCGTTGTAACGACTTTTTAATCTCGTAATAAGGACCTATAAATATCGTAATAATGTCCTTACATTTCATACATCACCATAGCTAGTTCACTGTACCACTAACCTAAGTGTCCTAACTAGCTATGGTGATGTATAAAATGTGAGAATACTTAGGTTAGTGTATGGTACAGTGAACTAGCTATCGTGTTACAGTTTAAAATGTAAGGACATTATTACGAGCTTTAAAAGTCGTTATAAGAAGATTATACGTCGTTATTACGAGATTATTATTATTATCAATTTGGGGGTGGTGTGTGTGTGTGTGTGTGGGGTTTACGCAAATTTATGTCCCCTTCAGCAGCTTCGTTCGTATCTTGCAGTGTTTCCTACAGAACTGGGACGCGGGTGGAAGGCTTCCTGTTGATCACGGTTAATGGTTTTACAACACAAATATATGTATACATGTACATCATTTGGTATTCTCGGTAAAAAAGACGAGCGAGTGTTCCGCGAGAAGGTGCTCACTGCAGAAAATTTCGGTTATCACATTCCCTCAAGAGTTACCTCCCTTAGCGGAAGCAGCAGTCTGTTGTGGAAGAGCAGTTTGTTATGTCATCATCTGGACCATGGCTTCTGTAATTAGAAAGTCAACCCATGTACTTACGTTGGCAAGCAGGTATTAATGCAAATTCTGTCCATACTTGAACAGTACTACTTCGGAGTATTTCCAATGTTCATCATTCTTTGTAGCCGAGAGCCGCGATGCGGTCCTATACAGTCAAGACATGACCCTGCATCAGGACCGCATCGCGGCTCTCGGCTACATTATTTACTGCATTTTAGACAGGAAATAACAAACCTGTGTCTGTGATCAGGGATAATCTACAATGTACGTCTTCTATTCTCCCTGCTGTGATCAACTGTCTAGTATTTCTATACCAGACACTTGTCCAGCTTGTCACAAGGGAAAAATTATGGTTAACGTACCTTAACAGGCCTACCATACAAACGGTGAACAAATCATTAAAACTGAACTCATATACACCAAAACAGAACAAAAATCACCAAAACTGCAACAATATCCTCTAAAACCGAAACAAGACATCGTTAATGGAAGACTAATCGTTTGAAATGGAAACAAAACTCGCGTATCAGCTACAAGAGCGTGCGAGAACGGTCGAGCTTACAAAACGGCATTCATAGCATCCCAACACGGCAGTCATAGCATCCCGAAACGGCATACAAATCATCAAAGATGGCGGCTAGGAGAGACAAATAGGCTTTGGTACATAATTGTTTTTCGTCACTATGAGTCTAATCTTGAAAATTTGATATCGGGATGTAGTGCATAAACCCCCTATCGTAGTAAGCTTCAAACCTATGTCCATACTTCTAATTGTCAGGCTTGCAATTCTGCACAATGTGGTGCCTCGTTCGACCAAATAGGATTTCTTGTCAACATGCCGTGCTACAGTTTCTCTTCGGTTTTGTCAATAAAGTATTCATAGCATCACATTCAACATTACTATATTTTAGTGATTTAAAAAGTTTACAAAAACTTTGTTCATTCTCCGTGAATTGCATATATAAGTGATCAACATGTTTTTAAGTGTCAACATGTTGACAAGAAATCCTATTTGGTCGAACGAGGGACCACATTGTGCAGTATTGTTTCAGTTTTAGAGGATATCATTGCAGTTTTGGTGATTTTTGTTCTGTTTTGGTGTATATGAGTTCAGTTTTGATGATTTGTTCACCGTTTGTATGGTAGTCCTGCTTAAGCTTTTCTGAGAAGCAGTGACGACTGACACTGACAGAATATTTTATTGTAGCTGTCTCATACTTTCGAAAAATCTTTACTTCTGATGAAGTAAAACATATCTTTGCATCCTATACTATAAACACAATTTTCTATTCTTTCTGAATCAGTATTCTGTAGTGATTCCACACAGCAAATTCATGATATGGTCTCCAGCAGACCTAACCCTTTAACTGACCCCAACCCTACCTACTTTTGGGCACAACATCGGTTTTGACATACAAAGTCATATATCAATATGTGGAGTTGAACATACCAACAATCAAAAGTGGCAGGTGGACATGTAAGTTTGGTTGTTGCTTCAGATTATGAAATGAATTATTTCCTCAAAATCCTATGTAGAAATTCTAATGGTTCCTTAACAATATGGTTGTAACGATTCCACAAGAGAAAGCTTCACCACATAAACCATATGTATGTATATATTTTTTTGAATGGATATCTAATTGCTGAAACCCTGTTACACACAACCAATATCTATTACATTTTCATATGAACGAGCAACAGATACCTATGTGAACACATAACGTAATATGAATTTATCATGTATGTTCATAAAATTGGATGAAGAAAACAAAATAGGTCTATAATTATATATGTATGTCAGGGTAGAGACTGCGATTTGGTAGAATTGGAGAATCTACCAGTAGAGATTGCGGTCGGAGTCTCCGATCGCAGTCTCTACTGGTAGAGACTCTGATCGCAATCTCTACTGGTAGAATCTCTGATTCTACCAGATCGCAGTCTCTACCCTGACATATGTATATTGAACATGCATGCATATTGAATAGTCATGAGCAGAACTTGACTAAATAGGTTTATAGATGCCATATATATTTGCTTGTGTCTGTATGTAAAACATTACACAATTTGACTGCAACATTTGTACATGATTAATTTTTGCTCCTTCAGATGTTGTTTATGTCATGTCAATATCATTTAGGACACATGAAACAAAACAGGAACTTCATACCATAGAGTATCATTTCAAATAAACAGTAAACACGAAGGTTAAAATAATCAACAATGACATAGTGCCAGCACAATAATAATGCACCTACTATTTTGCTTATAACTCTTATGAAGGGAGAGATCGTATTACAGCATAAGATCTCATTCAGTTGATATGAAAATTGTCGCTTCAGAGTAGTGAGCTGGTCAGTCCAACGTCAACAGAATTTCCAACAAAATCTGCGGACAGTGTCTGGATCCAGCCTGAAAACAGCTAATGATGGAGAAATTCTGAAACTCAGTGACAACTGTGTTAAGGTATGCCATTGTTACAACACAGACACAGCTATCTCAGTACAACACAGACACAGCTATCTCAGTACAACACACACAAGCTATCTCAGTACAACACTGACACAGCTATCTCAGTACAACACTGACACAACTATCTCGGCACAACACTGACAAAGCTATCTCAGTACAACACAGACACAGCTATCTCAGTACAACACTGACAGTGACACAGCTGTCTCAGTACAACACAGGTACAGCTGTCTCAGTACAACACTGACACAGCTGTCTCAGTACAACACTGACACAACTATCTCAGTACAACACTGACACAACTATCTCAGTACAACACAGACAAGCTATCTCAGAACAACACTGGCACAGCTATCTCAGTACAACCCTGACACAACTATCTCAGTACAACACTGACAAAGCTATCTCAGTACAACACAGACACAGCTATCTCAGTACAACACAGACACAGCTATCTCAGTACAACACTGACACAGCTATCTCAGTACAACACTGACAAAGCTATCTCAGTACAACACAGACACAGCTATCTCAGTACAACCCTGACAGTGACACAGCTGTCTCAGTACAACACAGGTACAGCTGTCTCAGTATAACACTGACACAGCTGTCTCAGTACAACACAGACAAGCTATCTCAGTACAACACTGACACAGCTATCTCAGTACAACACAGACACAGCTATCTCAGTACAACATTGACACAATTATCTCAGTACAACACTGACACAACTATCTCAGTACAACACAGGTACAGCTGTCTCAGTACAACACTGACACAGCTGTCTCAGTACAACAATGACAGAGCTGTCTCAGAACAACACAGACACAGCTATCTCAGTACAACACAGACACAACTATCTCAGTACAACACTGACACAGCTGTCTCAGTACAGCACTGACACAGCTGTCTCAGTATAACACTGACACGTCTGTCTCAGTACAACACTGACACAGCTATCTCAGTACAACACAGACACAGCTATCTCAGTACAACACTGACACAGCTATCTCAGTACAACACAGACACAGCTATCTCAGTACAACATTGACACAATTATCTCAGTACAACACTGACACAACTATCTCAGTACAACACAGGTACAGCTGTCTCAGTACAACACTGACACAGCTGTCTCAGTACAACAATGACAGAGCTGTCTCAGAACAACACTGACACAGCTATCTCAGTACAACACAGACACAACTATCTCAGTACAACACTGACACAGCTGTCTCAGTACAGCACTGACACAGCTGTCTCAATACAACACTGACACAACTATCTCAGTACAACACTGACACAGCTATCTCAGTACAACACTGACACAACTATCTCAGTACAACACTGACAAAGCTATCTCAGTACAACACAGACACAGCTATGTCAGTACAACACTGACACAGCTGTCTCAGTATAACACTGACACAGCTGTCTCAGTACAACACTGACACAGCTATCTCAGTACAACACAGACACAGCTATTTCAGTACAACACTGACAGAGCCGTCTCAGTACAACACTCACAGAGCTGTCTCAGTACAACACTGACACAGCTATCTCAGTACAACACAGACACAGCTGTCTCAGTACAACACAGACACAGCTATCTCAGTACATCACTGACAGAGCTGTCTCAGTACATCACTGACACAGCTATCTCAGTACAACACAGACACAGCTATCTCAGTACAACACAGACACAGCTATCTCAGTACAACACTGACAAAGCTATCTCAGTACAACACAGACAAAGCTATCTCAGTACAACACAGACACAGCTATGTCAGTACAACACTGACACAGCTATCCCAGTACAACACAGACACAACTATCTCAGTACAACACTGACACAGCTGTCTCAGTACAACACTGACACAGCTGTCTCAATACAACACTGACACAACTATCTCAGTACAACACTGACAGAGCTGTCTCAGTACAACACTGACACAACTATCTCAGTACAACACTGACAAAGCTATCTCAGTACAACACAGACACAGCTATGTCAGTACAACACTGACACAGCTGTCTCAGTATAACACTGACACAGCTGTCTCAGTACAACACTGACACAGCTATCTCAGTACAACACAGACACAGCTATCTCAGTACAACACTGACAGAGCTGTCTCAGTACAACACTGACACAACTATCTCAGTACAACACTGACACAGCTATCTCAGTACAACACAGACACAGCTATCTCAGTACAACACAGACACAGCTATCTCAGTACAACACTGACAGAGCTGTTTCAGTACATCACTGACACAGCTATCTCAGTACAACACAGACACAGCTATCTCAGTACAACACAGACACAGCTATCTCAGTACAACACTGACAAAGCTATCTCAGTGCAACACAGACAAAGCTATCTCAGTACAACACAGACACAGCTATGTCAGTACAACACTGACACAGCTATCTCAGTACAACACTGACACAGCTGTCTCAGTACAACACTGACACAGCTATCTCAGTACAACACAGACACAACTATCTCAGTACAACACAGACACAGCTATCTCAGTACAACACAGACACAGCTATCTCAGTACAACACAGACACAGCTATCTCAGTACAACACTGACACAGCTGTCTCAGTACAACACTGACACAGCTATGTCAGTACAACACAGACACAGCTATCTCAGTACAACAGACAAAGCTATCTCAGTACAACACTGACACAACTATCTCAGTACAACACTGACACAGCTATCTCAGTACAACACAGACACAGCTATCTCAGTACAACACTGACACAGCTGTCTCAGTACAACACAGATACAGCAGTCTTACTACAGAGCAAACTGGTCTCATTTTGTGTCTACAAGTATTTAGTAGTATGTAGTATGTTGTGAATAAATCATCTCAGAGTTGAGAAATGGGGCAAAAGTTAGTCAACCAGTCAACCAGAAGTGCCCAAGACTTTCTTATGAATCTTAAATAGAAACATGAAATGTTTTTCGCTTTTACATACACATGTGCAGTCACTAACACATAAACACACCAGCAAACTGTAACAGTATACTAAAAATGACATGTCAGTGTTGTGAATTTCTTTCTGCAGCAATTAAAGAAGCTAAGTAAGAGTGAGGCGACATGTTTGCGGGTGATTGTTGAAGGAGGAGGCTGTTCTGGCTTCCAGTACAAATTCCAGCTGGACTCCAACATGGTTGAAGGGGAGGACAGGTGAGGAAGACACCTGATAGTTACACTTATGTAATTATAGTAACTAGAAAGTGTAAAAAGAGTTCCTGATTTTCATGTGTTGGAGCATGGTGAGGGGGACACCTGACACTCATGTGTTGTAGCATGGTGGGGGGGACACCTGACACTCATGTTTTGTAGCATGGTGAGGGGGACACCTGACACTCATGTTTTGTAGCATGGTGAGGGGGACACCTGACACTCATGTGTTGTAGCATGGTGGGGGGGACACCTGACACTCATGTTTTGTAGCATGGTGGGGGACACCTGACGCCTCGTGTGTTGTAGCATGGTGGGGACACCTGACACTCATGTTTTGTAGCATGGTGGGGGACACCTGACACTCATGTGTTGGAGCATGGTGAGAGGGACACCTGACACTCATGTATTGTAGCATGGTGGGGACACCTGACACTCATGTGGTGTGGCATGGTGGGGGGGACACCTGACACTCATGTTTTGTAGCATGGTGGGGGGGGACACCTGACACTCATGTGTTGTAGCATGGTGAGGGGGACAAATTAAGCCTTTGTTAAGTCCCTAATCCGTTCCGCTATTGTGTATACTACTCGCGGATGTGCATGCAAAATTTCACGAAAATCGGTATAATAGTTTCTGAAATATTGACTTTTGAGTGAGCATGGGGTCTGTCCGGCGAAAGGCTAACTATCCAATGTATTTCCGTACTTGTTATAAAGTAGCGAGGCGAGAGCCTCTTGAAGCTAAATCATACCGCAGCTCTCGGCAGTCCCCCCAGGTCGCCTCGCTGCCGTCTCGGTAGCACTGAGTGAGCGCTGTGAGCGAGTCGCAGTGTGTGTGTGTCTGTCTCGGCTTGTCTTGTTCAGCCGACCGGCTGGCTGGCTATTTACGTTATGTTGATATCTGCGAAACAGTTTATTGTGAATCTCCTTCTATGATTTGTTTGGTTTTCGTAATGAAGTCTTGCCGGGCCTCTTGCCTCCCTTGTTCTATGAACTTTTTTTTCTCGTCTTCGCTGATGGAAGTGGTTTTACGAGTCTTGGTTCGAATCTCTTGCTTCATTCTGTGATATTTTGCAATTTCTTTTAGCACCAAACGAAACTCTTCCTCTGAGATTTTAGAGTCGTTGAGTGCGGTGGAAATATGATCGTCTATTGTGTTTAGCTTTGCTTCGGCTAGAATTCGAATTTCGTTGTGTTTCAATGCTTTACGTTGCAGTCTGCGAGATACGTACTTAAGGGCCAATCCCGCCAACCCTACCCATCCAGCTGTTATTTCTATGCCTAACACTACAGGTGCGACCACAATGGTGGATAACAATCCGACACCTGCCGCGCCTAATGCCATGCTGGATTAAATCAGAGCGGTGTCAACGCAGTCCATGGAATTGACAGCCCAGTGATATTTTTTCTGTATTTTTATCGCGTTCACGTTCTAGTTGTTGTTTGATCTCGCATATCTGTCGCAAACGAAACCCGTCTACAGTTTCCAGTGTTTTTGCTTCTTCATCCACGACTGGATACAGTCCCATCCTGTGTGTGTATATATATATTTTGATAACATAATATTTAATTGCTTTTCTGTTAATATCCGATCGATGTGTTTGAGGCTGATAAGGTTTAGATTATCGTACACGTAAATATTCAAGACATGAATCGATTTTTTTTCTATAACACGAACTCCTTTGAGGCTTACTAAGGGTGTCGATCCTGGTCTTATGACGATACGACACCGTTGGTGATTGTGTCTGGCGAACCAGCGTATTATCAACCCAGTCAAAAGTGTTCGTTCTGACCCATGAGCGTCTGCGAGATAGACTTCTATTACGATAGTGGTGTGTGATTTGATAGTCAAATTTGAATCGAAAAAATCCTGTTGGTAATCGGGTACGTCGAACCGTAAATATGAAGCCACATTGTTTGAAGCTAACATGTTGCCCATGTGACCTGGTATTCGTAAAACTTGTACATCAAACTCTGGAGTGAAAGACGTGAGAAGGATCCCGTTTTTTGTAATTTTGGAGACGTAACCATTGTTTTTCAAAAGATATGTTGGGTGCGGTGAGGGTCATGTCGATCAACCAGTCGGGCTGTTAGAAGTCTGATAGTGACACCCGCTCGTATGATGCGTCGTCTTTTAAGTGCAGGACGTACAAGGTGTTTTCCTCGCCGGGCAGATCAAATCCCCGCGTGTCTCCGAGATCAGCTAGCGTTATGTTGGGATGATGGTTGTTCATTGTTTTTTTTATATACAAAATTACGAAATGGTTTTCAATTGGTTATCGGATAATTCCTCAGATGTGCACTTCAAACCCATGAGATGTATGTTGTCGAGTAGGAAAATTTTGGTGAGTGATATCGTGTCTTCCACAGTCACGGTGACTCCCTGCAGATTGGTATATGCTCTAACGTTCACCCGCACGTAAACGGAGCAAACTTGGTATTGTTGTTGTTTGGCCCAGCGGAGTTTGATCCCTTTCACGATTTCGATGACGTCACGTGCTGACGGCAATTCGCCGAGGTAGACTTGTATGTACAGCATGGATTTCGCCGGCAGATTTTCCAGGACGTTTACTACGCTGTCGAATTCAGAAACAATCTGCAATCCCACATGTTGCGTCCCGGGTTTGCTCGACAGCATGTGGGCTACTCTTTGCCTCAACGTGCTGACGATCACGCTGCGTCTTTGTGTAGGGACGTAAGCCACGAGCAGCGTTCCATTGTTCACGACTTTTGTCAGGTCCCATGGACATGAAACGATGGATCGCCATCGCCAGAGTCAACACTTACGCATACGGACACGTGCGTGTATTAAATAATTAAAACGCACACAATACATACATAATGGAGAAAATTTATTACAGCCCACGTGGATACTGGAAAGGCGCGGACGCCATCCCGAGTCTCGGAAGAGAAAGACAAAGCTTGGCTTAAAAAACAAGCTATCTGGCAAGTTTACTTGCCGGCGCCACGGTACATCCCGAGAAGAAAGTTCGACATTTTGACGCCGAATCGCATGCATCAAGCCGACCTCCTGTTTCTACCTCACGACAGGTTGAGGCGTAAAACCTACAAGTACGCCCTGACAGTCGTTGCCGTCGCCAGTCGCTACAAGGAAGCCTAACCGTTGATGACCAAAGATTCTAACGAAGTCACCAAAGCCTTAGAACGCATATACAAACGCAGTCGCCTGACCTGGCCTGCCGTATCTCTGTAAAGATTCAGGATATACAGTGTACCTTTCCCCTGACCACCACATCATGAATGCATCATTATCTCTGTGAAGATTCAGGATATACAGTGTACCTTTCCCCTGACCAACACATCATGAATGCATCATTATCTCTGTGAAGATTCAGGATATACAGTGTACCTTTCCCCTGACCAACACATCATGAATGCATCATTATCTCTGTGAAGATTCAGGATATACAGTGTACCTTTCCCCTGACCACCACATCATGAATGCATCATTATCTCTGTAAAGATTCAGGATATACAGTGTACCTTTCCCCTGACCAACACATCATGAATGCATCATTATCTCTGTGAAGATTCAGGATATACAGTGTACCTTTCCCCTGACCAACACATCATAAATGCATCATTATCTCTCTAAAGATTCAGGATATACAGTGTACCATTCCCCTGACCACCACATCATGAATGCATCATTATCTCTGTAAAGATTCAGGATATACAGTGTACCTTTCCCCTGACCAACACATCATGAATGCATCATTATCTCTGTAAAGATTCAGGATATACAGTGTACCATTCCCCTGACCAACACATCATGAATGCATCATTATCTATGTAAAGATTCAGGATATACAGTGTACCATTCCCCTGACCAACACATCATAAATGCATCATTATCTCTGTAAAGATTCAGGATATACAGTGTACCATTCCCCTGACCAACACATCATGAATGCATCATTATCTCTGTGAAGAATCAGGATATACAGTGTACCTTTCCCCTGACCAACACATCATGAATGCATCATTATCTCTGTGAAGATTCAGGCTATACAGTGTACCATTCCCCTGACCACCACATCATGAATGCATCATTATCTCTGTGAAGATTCAGAATATACAGTGTACCTTTCCCCTGACCAACACATCATAAATGCATCATTATCTCTGTAAAGATTCAGGATATACAGTGTACCTTTCCCCTGACCAACACATCATGAATGCATCATTATCTCTGTAAAGATTCAGGATATACAGTGTACCATTCCCCTGACCACCACATCATAAATGCATCATTATCTCTGTAAAGTTTCAGGATATACAGTGTACCTTTCCCCTGACCAACACATCATGAATGCATCATTATCTCTGTAAAGATTCAGGATATACAGTGTACCTTTCCCCTGACCAACACATCATGAATGCATCATTATCTCTGTAAAGATTCAGGATATACAGTGTACCTTTCCCCTGACCAACACATCATAAATGCATCATTATCTCTGTAAAGATTCAGGATATACAGTGTACCTTTCCCCTGACCAACACATCATGAATGCATCATTATCTCTGTAAAGATTCAGGATATACAGTGTACCATTTCCCCTGACCAACACATCATGAATGCATCATTATCTCTGTAAAGATTCAGGATATACAGTGTACCTTTCCCCTGACCAACACATCATGAATGCATCATTATCTCTGTAAAGATTCAGGATATACAGTGTACCTTTCCCCTGACCAACACATCATGAATGCATCATTATCTCTGTAAAGATTCAGGATATACAGTGTACCTTTCCCTGACCAACACATCATGAATGCATCATTATCTCTGTAAAGATTCAGGATATACAGTGTACCTTTCCCCTGACCAACACATCATGAATGCATCATTATCTCTGTAAAGATTCAGGATATACAGTGTACCTTTCCCCTGACCAACACATCATGAATGCATCATTATCTCTGTAAAGATTCAGGATATACAGTGTACCTTTCCCCTGACCAACACATCATGAATGCATCATTATCTCTGTAAAGATTCAGGATATACAGTGTACCTTTCCCTGACCAACACATCATGAATGCATCATTATCTCTGTAAAGATTCAGGATATACAGTGTACCTTTCCCCTGACCAACACATCATGAATGCATCATTATCTCTGTAAAGATTCAGGATATACAGTGTACCTTTCCCTGACCAACACATCATGAATGCATCATTATCTCTGTAAAGATTCAGGATATACAGTGTACCTTTCCCTGACCAACACATCATGAATGCATCATTATCTCTGTAAAGATTCAGGATATACAGTGTACCTTTCCCCTGACCAACACATCATGAATGCATCATTATCTCTGTAAAGATTCAGGATATACAGTGTACCTTTCCCCTGACCAACACATCATGAATGCATCATTATCTCTGTAAAGATTCAGGATATACAGTGTACCTTTCCCTGACCAACACATCATGAATGCATCATTATCTCTGTAAAGATTCAGGATATACAGTGTACCTTTCCCTGACCAACACATCATGAATGCATCATTATCTCTGTAAAGATTCAGGATATACAGTGTACCTTTCCCCTGACCAACACATCATGAATGCATCATTATCTCTGTAAAGATTCAGGATATACAGTGTACCTTTCCCCTGACCAACACATCATGAATGCATCATTATCTCTGTAAAGATTCAGGATATACAGTGTACCTTTCCCCTGACCAACACATCATGAATGAATGCATCATTATCTCTGTAAAGATTTCAGGATATACAGTGTACCTTTCCCCTGACCAACACATCATGAATGCATCATTATCTCTGTAAAGATTCAGGATATACAGTGTACCTTTCCCCTGACCAACACATCATGAATGCATCATTATCTCTGTAAAGATTCAGGATATACAGTGTACCATTCCCTGACCAACACATCATGAATGCATCATTATCTCTGTAAAGATTCAGGATATACAGTGTACCTTTCCCCTGACCAACACATCATGAATGCATCATTATCTCTGTAAAGATTCAGGATATACAGTGTACCTTTCCCTGACCAACACATCATAAATGCATCATTATCTCTGTAAAGATTCAGGATATACAGTGTACCTTTCCCCTGACCAACACATCATGAATGCATCATTATCTCTGTAAAGATTCAGGATATACAGTGTACCATTTCCCCTGACCAACACATCATAAATGCATCATTATCTCTGTAAAGATTCAGGATATACAGTGTACCTTTCCCCTGACCAACACATCATGAATGCATCATTATCTCTGTAAAGATTCAGGATATACAGTGTACCTTTCCCCTGACCAACACATCATGAATGCATCATTATCTCTGTAAAGTTTCAGGATATACAGTGTACCTTTCCCCTGACCAACACATCATGAATGCATCATTATCTCTGTAAAGATTCAGGATATACAGTGTACCTTTCCCCTGACCAACACATCATGAATGCATCATTATCTCTGTAAAGTTTCAGGATATACAGTGTACCTTTCCCCTGACCAACACATCATGAATGCATCATTATCTCTGTAAAGATTCAGGATATACAGTGTACCTTTCCCCTGACCAACACATCATAAATGCATCATTATCTCTGTAAAGATTCAGGATATACAGTGTACCTTTCCCCTGACCAACACATCATAAATGCATCATTATCTCTGTAAAGATTCAGGATATACAGTGTACCTTTCCCCTGACCAACACATCATGAATGCATCATTATCTCTGTAAAGATTCAGGATATACAGTGTACCTTTCCCCTGACCAACACATCATGAATGCATCATTATCTCTGTAAAGATTCAGGATATACAGTGTACCTTTCCCCTGACCAACACATCATGAATGCATCATTATCTCTGTAAAGATTCAGGATATACAGTGTACCTTTCCCCTGACCAACACATCATGAATGCATCATTATCTCTGTAAAGTTTCAGGATATACAGTGTACCTTTCCCCTGACCAACACATCATGAATGCATCATTATCTCTGTAAAGATTCAGGATATACAGTGTACCTTTCCCTGACCAACACATCATGAATGCATCATTATCTCTGTAAAGATTCAGGATATACAGTGTACCTTTCCCCTGACCAACACATCATGAATGCATCATTATCTCTGTAAAGATTCAGGATATACAGTGTACCATTCCCCTGACCAACACATCATAAATGCATCATTATCTCTGTAAAGTTTCAGGATATACAGTGTACCTTTCCCCTGACCAACACATCATGAATGCATCATTATCTCTGTAAAGATTCAGGATATACAGTGTACCTTTCCCCTGACCAACACATCATGAATGCATCATTATCTCTGTAAAGATTCAGGATATACAGTGTACCTTTCCCCTGACCAACACATCATGAATGCATCATTATCTCTGTAAAGTTTCAGGATATACAGTGTACCTTTCCCCTGACCAACACATCATGAATGCATCATTATCTCTGTAAAGATTCAGGATATACAGTGTACCTTTCCCCTGACCAACACATCATGAATGCATCATTATCTCTGTGAAGATTCAGGATATACAGTGTACCATTCCCCTGACCACCACATCATGAATGCATCATTATCTCTGTGAAGATTCAGGATATACAGTGTACCTTTCCCCTGACCAACACATCATGAATGCATCATTATCTCTGTAAAGATTCAGGATATACAGTGTACCTTTCCCCTGACCAACACATCATGAATGCATCATTATCTCTGTAAAGATTCAGGATATACAGTGTACCTTTCCCCTGACCAACACATCATGAATGCATCATTATCTCTGTAAAGATTCAGGATATACAGTGTACCATTCCCCTGACCAACACATCATGAATGCATCATTATCTCTCTAAAGATTCAGGATATACAGTGTACCATTCCCCTGACAGTCTATTTATGTTTGCTGTTTATTTTGCAGGGTGTTTGAGCGAGATGGTGTGCGGGTTGTTGTGGATGAAGATTCTATGGAGTTTCTGACAGGCTCTACTGTGGACTACCAAGAGGAACTTATCAGATCTGCGTTCAGGATAATCAACAATCCTAAGGCTGAGCAGGGCTGCTCCTGTGGGGCTTCCTTTGCCTTTAAGTTGTGAACTGTGAAACAGTGACGGACAATACACATGGCATATATTGTGTCTGGGTTTTGTACCATCACTCTTGCTTAAGGACCTGTGAATCATCATTTGTTATGAACAACGTAGGGTATTCCAGGGAAGCCATGAATACCATGTTATACCCAAAACTAGAAACGTTTCTCAATAGATTGCAAGAGTTATCATGGCATTTGATTGACTAACCAAACATTTTCTCTTGTGTTCGTTCCTGTAAACAGAATATTTAGGCCATGTCAACCAATGTTGTACTGTTTGGTTGATAGGAGAATGGTGGTGGCTTCTGATGCAGTATTGGACTGAGTGATGGCACTGATTTTCATTGTTCAATACAGTTTTTGTGTGTGTGAATGATTAAATACGCAGAATCTGAAAATATTCTTGTCAAGATATCTATTTTTTTGTGAACTGATTTCAGTCTAAAATTATAAATGTAAAAACCAGTGAGCATACTCTACTTCCAGGATGTACATAGTATGCAGACTAGTGTTTATATTATTCTGTAAATGCTGAAACATTGAAATCAGTTCTCAGATATTGCAGAATAAAGTAAAGAGATAATAATTTTATCACATGGATTTTGTAGGAATTCTTTTTTCTAGTCGTTTGTGTTATAGAAATACATTTAGTTTGTGTGGCTGCAACATGTTGCTGGTCATATGTTTTGGTAGGTTGAGAGAGTCTGTTTTTTATGGTGCTATCAGCAATATTCCAGCAATCTCACTGTGGTATTGGTCAGTTGAAAAACTTGACATCGACATCACTGAATGTGTGAAACAGGATCTGTTATAAAATTATGTACAGAACCAAGTTTTATCCTTTTTTCTTCTTGATTTCCATGATAACATTTTTTAGTTGGTTTCAAGAAGAGGGGTTGGATATCGTTTATAGAGCACAACTTGAAAACCATGAAAGATTTTTCATCCAAACTAGTACATGTATTAACCAAGGGCTGATGTGGTGCCTTTTGCTATTTATGAATTTTTCAAAATTTGATTTTTCCGTTTCCATTGAAACAAGATCTAGCTGAAATGGAGATAGGTGTCGTTTCCTGAGCAGAATTAAAAAATGTTCCATATTTTTCAACAAAAATTGGTAGATATATCAAACAGAACCTAAAGTGGTGCCTTTTGCTATTTGCAGATTTTTGGTATTTTTGTTTTCTCAATTTCCATGGAAACAATTTTGACTTAGTCTCAGAATTCATTTCATTTCCATAGCACCGCTCAAAAACTTCAAAGACTTTCCATCCTAGCCTCCTATATGTATTAAACAAATTGCCTTTTGATGTCCAAGATATTTTTATGGATTAAACTTCTTTTTAATTATCAAGATTTTAATTATTAGATTAAAAAGAAGTTTAATCCATAAAAATATCTTTGACATCAATGTACAACTTCTAAATGCCACTGAAAGACAAATTGCCTTTTGTTATTTAGGAATTGTTAGAAAGTGAATTTGTTTCCTGTTTCCATGGAAACAAACTTGATTTTGACTTTGTTCATAGAGTTGTGTTTGTGGGGACCATATCTCAAAAGAGTACTACATATTCCTTTATGAAACTGCACAAACAAAAACCAGGTTGTCAACTGCTGCCGTTTGTGATTAGGGATTTTTAGAATTTATATTTTTTCTTTGACGTTGATATTAGTGTGTACCTGACACAGAAGTACATGTATATACAAAGATGCGAATCCCAATTCCATGTTATTGTGTTGATAGCTCAATAACTGCTATTGTATATGGACGGACATATTAGACAGAAATTCTCTCATCAAGTTGGACTTTAAGCGACTGTCAGATGATTTCTTGTCTTAAATTTGTGGGGGCTGGGGTGATTTGTCATCACCTGATGACTCTTATTGGACCTAAACAATGGAAGGGGCATAGGAAGATACCAGGCCTCTCAAATTTGAGAAACTGCAGGGGACACAAACGTGCCCTTATGGGCTCGAGTTGAAATGTTTACCGAAACACAAGCACTACTGATAAGGAATCGGTATTGCTATAAGATACCACATATCAAGCCTATCATTGCTGTTATATACTTTTCAAATTGTTAATTTCCCCTACTACAGCTTTAGAAAAGTATCCATAATGAATAGTGAATATAGTAGATGCTTTCGAAAAGATGATTGGTATTGGACGTTAAAATTTATCTGAACTGTACTCGTAATTCTGTCTTCAAGGAGATTATCTTGTGAAGGGTAGTGAATAATATACATGATTATCATGAGATAGATCTTAATTGGTGAGCGCATTTCAGCAATATCGTTTTGCAGGAAAATGCTTTTTGTATGAATATTGAGAACAGATTTATGGCTTTAAATGGTCTATGCCAAATTCCCTTTCTAAGACCAAATTTGCTGCTTAAAATCAACAGTATAGGTTTGTCAGCAAGGGTGGATTTGACTAACCTTGTATGAATATTGACATAACAATCATTGTTTAATGCCCATACATAGATGTAGCCGAAGTTTCACCTCGAAAGCATTGTTGTGTCAACTGATCGAAGGATCTTAGAACTTTCCTGACAAAGAATTTTCAGTTTTATCCTTGTAAAGACCGATAATAATTATCAATACACCTGCAAAACATTAGCGAGGTTTGAAAACCCGAGCGCTTGAACCCAAATCTATAAACCAGCATGTGTTCTTCCTGAGAGTGAAATCACTAAAGGAAAAACTAAGGGCAAAGATGAATTTAAAAAATGTCGTTCATACTAATAATGCACATTTACTTTGTGTAGTATAATCAAGTTGTGTTCACCAGGCTGAACAACACCTCTGTAGGCTATCCCTGGACTAACCATGCCTATTAATCGCAAAGTTTTGCAACCAGGCATGGTGAGCAAGAATTAAGACAGCGGTTCAGAATATTTCAGCATCAGCTCAAAGTGAGTGACTGAGTTTACTTTTACACCGCTTTTAGCAATATTCCAGCAGTATCACAGTAGGGAAGAGAAATGAGCTTCACACATTGTAGCCATGTGGGGAATCGAACCCGGGTTTTGGGCGTGACGAGCGAACGCTTTAACCACTGGGCTACCCCACAGACCTCAGCTAAAAGCAACATACCTGGACCTATCAAGTGATTCCCCAGTTCGGGTAGTGTACATACCTGGGCCCATCAAATGATCCATTAGTTTATGTTAGGGTACCTACCTGGGCCCATCAAGTGATCCATTAGTTTATGTTAGGGTACCTACCTGGGCCCATCAAATGATCCATTAGTTTATGTTAGGGTACCTACCTGGGCCCATCAAGTGATCCATTAGTTTATATTAGGGTACCTACTTGGGCCCATCAAATGATCCATTAGTTTAGGTTAGGGTTCATACCTGGGCCCATCAAGTGATCCATTAGTTTAGGTTAGGGTTCATACCTGGGCCCATCAAGTGATCCCCTAGTTTAGGTTAGGGTACATACCTGGACCCGACGAGTCATCCCCTAGTTTAGGTTAGGGTACATACCTGGCCCATCAAGTGATCCCCTAGTTTATGTTAGGTAACATACCTGGGTCCATCAAGTGACCCCCTAGTTTAGGTTAGGTAACATACCTGGGCCCATCAAGTGACCCCCTAGTTTAGGTTAGGTAACATACCTGGGCCCATCAAGTGATCCCCTAGTTTAGGTTAGGGTACATACCTGGACCCGCCGAGTCATCCCCTAGTTTAGGTTAGGTAACATACCTGGACCCGCCGAGTCATCCCCTAGTTTAGGTTAGGGTACATACCTGGATCCACCGAGTCATCCCCTAGTTTAGGTTAGGGTACATACCTGGACCCGACGAGTCATCCTCCAGGGATGTCTGTCCTCAGTTCTCCTTAAACTGTAACTTTATTGTTAGTGTGTCTTCTTTACCCTTGTTTTGATTAATTCTAGGCCCTTTTTTGTCAATAGGAGCCCAGAAAGGTAACTATGCTGTTACGATAGTTTGTAATTAAAAAAACAACATAATAATGTTCATATTTTTTCCACATATTTATTTTGCAAAATACAACTGAACCAGATTTGCAAATATGATTGCACTTTCACAATACAATGCCCCTTTCACTGGAAGAAAAATATGGAAACATGGCTCGAAGTGTAAACTTTGATATGTTTCAATCCTCATAACGTTTTGTTTGATCATCAGGTTAAACTATAACTGGATTTTCATTAGTAAGTATCAGTTAGAACAATGGTTCTTATTTCTTAATACAAATCTGATAGCAAGAGGCAAAATACACTGACAAATATGAAAGTATAATGTTGAAATTTCAGCATTTCTGAACAATGGAGTTATTTTCCAAAGAATTACCCTGAGATGTGCAAAACCTTTACACTTTCCAGAAATAAGTGTTGGATTTTTAACAAAAGGTCTTTGCTAAAACATACGTTGAAACTTGACGAAAGGGTTTGTGAAAATAGGTCTGAACACCTGTGTATGACCCACTCCATGGCAGCAGGCAGACATCACTTCGTGTGATTACACTCACAAAACCATGAGGATGGGATAGCATGTTTCACAACAAAGCAAACAAACATCTAAAACTTCCTGGCCCTTCTAACAATGATTAACACGCATAAATACTAGATAAATATATGTCCTGCAAACCACAAATGGACAAGTAAACCCTGGAAAGGAGGTCTATTCAAACATTCAGGTTCTTCATACACCCAACTGCCCTCGACTGTGGAGCTGACCTGTACTCCAAGGGAAGAGTCATTGTATGACAAAGATATGTTACAGGAGTCCCATCATGTGTCTCGATGGGACTGTTACACTTTTGTAAACTATCTCTACCACATGTAAAGGGTGTGTAAACCGTTCTGGAGAAATGCTTGAAAGCAATAGCTGATAACCCCCGAGCTGCCTAAACTCTCTGCTCGCCATATTCTGCTCCAGTAACACAAACATGGTTGTAAGCCGTGATTTGAAACATGCACTTATGTTGAAATAAGAACAGATGAGAATTATATAAGCCTTCTGGTGTGCTTTATATATTGTTTTGCATAATTCTATTGATTGGCTGCTACATCTGTGACAGTGAGGTGCGTGGCAATATACCTTTACATATATAAGTGACCACACTGCAAGCTCTCTGACGGGGTTTGATGACAGTATGTGGAGGATAACTACACAAATGGAAATAGTTTTTCACGTATAAGGATATTTTCTCAATGAAACGTTTCATAGCGTATATATTCATCAAAACTTGCCCAAAATGAAATTTATGAAAAGCACATTGAAGGACTGTGAACTGTAAGATGTGCTCTGCGATAGATACTTTGGTTACAAGAGTTACTGGCTTCAAATATAATCAAGTTGACAATGAGTATTTTATAACTCATCCCTCAGAAAAACACAATATTTAATATTCTAATAAAAAATCCAGTCTGAAGCCAGTTTACTCTATGTAATGATGTTGGCTGTGCTGTTTGGGCACTGGTGTTTTGGTCTGAGAACTAAATCTGGAGAAAATTCATTTCTGATTTAAAAATACAGAACTGTCAACATTCTGTCCCTTCAATAGTCACCGAATCACTGTCCATGCATACAATCTGAAGGTTGAAATCACCTTCTTCCACTGTCTCATCAGTTACAACTTGGATAGTAATGGATGATGAGAAATACTTCGTACTAGTAGACAATGTCTGTAAACATCATGAAGCAAACTAGTACTCTGCCCGATCTTTAATCTTACAGTATAAACAGATTTGCCCTAAACTAACAGACACTTCACTCAAGTTCCATTTATTCTTTATCAATTGAATCAACTGAAGTTACATGAAGTAGACTTGAGGGGGTGTCTCCCTGATAATTACATCACGACAGAATGTTTGGTGACTGTGACACATTATGATACTACATTTAGTTGTGTATGGAATTACTTTCTTTGCATAAGATGGCCTGTGAGGCTCACACTCGACCTGTGAGGCTCACACTTGACCTGTGAGGTTCACACTCGGCCTGTGAGGTTCACACTCGGCCTGTGAGGCTCACACTCGACCTGTGAGGCTCACACTCGGCCTGTGAGGTTCACACTCGGCCTGTGAGGCTCACACTCGGCCTGTGAAGCTCACACTCGGCCTGTGAGGCTCACACTCGACCTGTGAGGCTCACACTCGGCCTGTGAGGCTCACACTCAACCTGTGAAGCTCACACTCGACCTGTGAGGCTCACACTTGACCTGTGAGGTTCACACTCAACCTGTGAAGCTCACACTCGGCCTGTGAGGCTTCACCTTTGCCTCTATACACTAACACCTCATATGCTACAGGGGCGGATACAGCTTTTTGAGAAAGGGGGGGTGACACTATTGAGAAAAGGAGGGGTGCACACTTTATTTTCACCCGAGTTTCAATGGTCATTTAACAAACATTCAGCACAAAAGGGGGGTGCGCACCCCTGCACCCCCCCTCTGGATCCGCCTATGTGCTAAATAGGCAACAGCAACACTCTCAACTCCAGATGAAACAATACATGCACTGGGAGACAGCTCCATGACATCTTCACTTCATTGTCTCATACACAAATGACACAATTTTCACCTGTTTCTTTGAAAGACCATTATAAATGAATTTCTTAAAATCAGATTTTGCTTGTTTACTAGTTGCAAGTTTAATAAAACCAAGATCAACCTGTATGTATTATGTCACATAGTACAGTCTTGCATATCCAGATTTATTGTTTCACTCTTTTCACTTCCTTCCCACTTTATCACAGTTGTCAATATTTCTTTCTCTTCAGGCTTTTGACTTTGCCTCTTCCACAGTCCTCTTCATTAAGTTCACATGCTTGCTTCCTCTTCGGGCGGGTTTTGATTGTCGTCATCTGTACCTCCTGGTTTGACTTCCCACACTTTCTCCTGTTGGTCCTGTGTGTGGGACCATGAGGCTGGTCACTCTTCACATTGCTGTCCATGTTAGCACTGCCACCACTCACTTGGTTGTACATTGTGGCAAGTCTGTTGTCCAAGTCACTGATGGAGTTCTCAAGTCTATCAATGCGGATGTTCTGCTCAGATATGATTCGAGTCTGTTCCTGCAGTTTGCGATCCTGTTCCTGCAGTTTCTTCTCCTGCTCCATGTTGATCTTCCGCTGCTCTACCATCTTGTTCTTCTGTTCTGTCAGCTCCTTCTTGTATGACAGCACACTACCACTTTGCACACGCATCTGATGCTGCAGACGCAGGAGCTCCTGCCGCAATGACGGCATACGCATGGGCGTTGAGAAGTGGACCATGGAGGATGAGGAGCCTGCACAGAAAGCAGCATGATTGAACATACTCAGGGGTATAACCTTAAGAATGACCTTGATTTATCTTACTGCTCATGTGGTGCAATTGGTCATGGGTTCATGGCAATACATCAATGCAAAGTCGAAATATCAATAGTCTAAATAAATATCCAAGTGTTTTTAGTATTCTTGCATTCAGAGTTAAATACACAATGCCATTTTAGAAAGTGGTCAAATGTAACATATGTTATATTTGGGATTACACTTTCTCAGTAAAGTACAGATTCTAGTACTTTTGGGGGGTTGAGTCCCATCCAGGTTTTGAACTCACACCCTCAGAGTCAGGCACCTAATCGCCAGCACACAAAGTCAGACGCCTAGACCGCTCAGCCACCGCGGCTTTCACAAAAATGGAAGTCGGACAACTGGTAGTCTAGACTGCAGACTTCGTAATCCCAAATATAACATATGTTACAGTCAGAGTTAAACTACATCACTGGTGATATGGTGTTGTGTTGCGTGATGTTGTGTGGTGTGCGTGGGTGCTCAGCCCCTGCCAAGTTGCTTGGGAATTATGTGTTATTTTCCAAATACTGGATCCACCTCAGAACATCATAGCATTTCAGAATACAGTCAGAATATCTGCATTACATGATGACAATCTTCACAATCACAATATCCGTTAAACATCGTTGATTTGTGTGTCAGGTACATTCACAAGGACTGTGATCATGATAAAACAGACTCCATAACCTAAGATATCCTGGTGATGCCTTACCATCTAGTTTCAGAAAAACCCCACAGATTTCATCAAAATTGCTAACATTATCAAGGTATTAACCTGACTTATGATGATAATCCTATCATACTTTGTTATTTAACCTTCTCCATGAATAGGGGTGGTGGGGTAGCCTAGTGGTTAAAGCGTTGGCTCGTCACACCAAAGACCCGGGTTCGATTCCCCACATGGGTACAATGTGTGAAGGCCATTTCTGGTGTCCCCCACCGTGATATTGCTGAAATATTGCTTAAAAACGGCGTAAAACTAAACTCACTCACTCTCCATGAATAGGTTGATAGTCTTTCCTTGACAAGACAAGTGTTTGTTTACCTTGGTCTGGAGAGAATGGATCTGGCAGGGCAAGTGAGAGAGAGCCTGCAGGCAGCTGTTGTTTGAGTGCTGGGATGATGTGTTCTTCAAAGTGTTCCATAGCCATGGAGGAGATGTCACGGAGCTCCTGCAAGAACTCATGAGCTCTGGGAGGCTGTGACTTCTTCTCCTGCAACTTCTTGAGGAGTGTGAACAGCTCATCCAAAACCTGGTGGCAACATGCAGATATCGCTAGCTTATCCCATAAACATCATGTTACAAGAGACACATCTGTATACATATAAACACGTCCATACATTTACGTTAGATCATAATATGACCCCACTAATGAGATTCTAGCAACATACAGGACCTAGGAAAGGTGGATGCCATGTAGTCATCAAACAACTGCAACACCAGGGGTGGAAGGAACTTTAAAATTGCTAGTGTACTCCGGTACAGTGGCACATGTAAAATCACTTGCCCTGATAATTTTTCCACTATACCGGCCGTTTTCTTGTTGATTTTTTAAATAAACCACATAATAAATATTGGAAAGTCAACTGGACACCGGTACAGTGTGATATACAAATTTGCTTGCCCGGCAGAAAAAAACACTGGACTCGGGTGTCGGGCAATGGGTTATTTCCACCCCTGAACACTATCCCAATAATGTCTTGATACCTTAACATTCTAGTTTAAAAGTTCACATGACCCAAAACTAAACAGCCATCCATAATCAGAACACATGTACTAATGTTATAAGTAAATGACTTCCTTGTACTGAAAATATATACAATGTATACTACCCATCAAAAGTTTAGACTTACTAGTGTAAATGTAGCCACTTACTTCAGTCAACTGTTCTAAACTAGATTTTGCAAAATATTCCATACTGTTTAAAGGTACTGTTTACACATGAACTGATGTATTGTAAAACAAATTCGTAACATTGAAAAGATTATTGTCATGAGTTCAATGAATGATGAAACTCAGTGAAAATTGGCGAATTCTTAACAAAACTTTACACCAAAACGCAGCTGTTCACATGCACGATATTTGCACGTTTTTCAGCAATTTGATGCATGATCCTAATGCAATTCATCTGCATAAGGTTTGCAGTTGGTTCCCCAAGTTAGGGGAGAAATTCATCTTCGATGTAACCACATATATATACATAACATATAGTGAATGCTTTAAGTGAGTCGAGACTTTTGATGGGTAGTATATTTATCATAATAACTGTTGATGGTTTGCAAATTACTGCACTTCGTATGGGTCTGAAAAAGCCTGTCCCATCATTCTCCAAGCTCTCCGTAAGTCAAACCAAACTGAAGACTGCCCAGTCCCACCTACCTTGCCCGGGATGAAGCAACAGAGACCATGGTCTATGTACTTGGAGTAGGTCATGGACAGCAGCGACAACCTGGTCTCCACTGCTGAGAGGATGTCCACATGGCGGGACAGTTCGTGGTTCCGTCGCTCCGACTCCCGGCGTGGCAACTTGGACTTCACCTCCTTCTGTATCTGTGCATGAAACTTGTCGATGTGGTTGAAGCCCTGTGTAAGTAATTCCTGACAGCAGCGGTTGAAGTACTGGCACACCTGAAGCAATCCCACATCTGTCATCACACCTGAAGCAATCCCACATCTGTCATCACACACCTGAAGCAATCCCACACCTGTCATCACACACCTGAAGCAATCCCACATCTGTCATCACACACCTGAAGCAATCCCACATCTGTCATCACACACCTGAAGCAACCCCATACCTGCCATCATACCTGAAGCAATCCCACATCTGTCATCACACACCTGAAGCAATCCCACATCTGTCATCACACACCTGAAGCAATCCCACATCTGTCATCACACACCTGAAGCAACCCCAATCCACCTGAATCAATCTGTCATCACACACCTGAAGCAACCCCATACCTGAAGCAGTCATCACACCTGAATCAATACCTGTCATCACATCTGTCATCATGGCACACCTGAAGCAGTCCCACATCTGTCATCACACACCTGAAGCAGTCCCACCATGTCATCACACACCTGAAGCAACCCCATACCTGTCATCACACCTGAATCAATCCCACATCTGTCATCACACATATGAAGCAGTCCCACATCTGTCATCACACACCTGAAGCAGTCCCACATCTGTCATCACACACCTGAAGCAGTCCCACATCTGTCATCACACAACTGTCCAGAAGGGGTGGAAGCTCATTGGGCTTGGAATGCAACTTTAAACAAGTTATATATTTTCAATTTGACAAAAAAAATCCTTAAAGGCACAATGTCACACATTTTCGAAACTATTTTGTGAGATATATTCACTCACTTTAGCTTCCTATTAATGGTATTGTTTATTCCGTAAAGGGGCCTCTGGCCCATTACACATTTGCATGGTCACATCAATCAATCAATGGAGCGCCATATCATTAGACAAAATGATATGGCCTTTTGACTTTTCGTTGGTCCTTTTGACTTTTCTTTGGCCCTTTTGACTTCTTAAATTTTGGCCCTTTCGTCCTTTGACCCTTTTGACTACAAACAACAACTACCTGCACAGGATGTGCCCATCAGTGGAATATACTATTAAAACCTCTGGGACCAAATACAATAAAAAACCAAAGCATATCTGTGTTATAATGTTATTGAAGATACAGTCTTCTTCACACTCGTTTCCAAGGCAACATTTCTCTTTGTGGAGTGGTATTATTTTACACATCACAACATTTTTACAACCATTGCAATCCTTTCAAAGGACCTTTACTTTAGTGTCAGTATGTTACTCAGTTTTCTTTTATGAAGTCACAAAAAACAGAAATTTGTTACATTGTGTACAAGTATACCAGTATAGCAAGGTTGTATCAAGTTTGCTGCACTGTGAGCGAAAATAGAAGGTCTGAGAAGATCACGGTCCTTCTTACTTTTTTACACTATGATAACACACTATGCATACCCGACGAGCTTCACTTATTTCATGGTAACTGAGATATGACAGCACATTCTGTATGATGTGTTCCGGTAACTGTAAAAGAGTACTGGGTCTCTCTTCCATACTACGAGATGGCTCAGCCATAATATAAATTATTTAAAGGGAGACAACTCTATGTTATTCATAAAGTGCATGTCGTCTTAAAAAAAGTCGAAAAGACACGGTTGTTACTGGTACGTCTGTAATTTACTTTCCGGTTCCTTTTCTGTTTGTTTGATTATTAATGGCAACAGGGAAACAGTCCCTTGGAAAGTGCCCATTTTCAAGCTTTCTTGAAATTCAATGTAGCCAACCGGAAAATATTTTTTTTAATATTTTAAAAATAATTGCTTTGTTTACTAATTGTACATGGTGTTTTTTCTAGTTTTCATATATCAAAAACAGTAACTGAAAAATCAATAAAAATAAAATATAAAAATAAAGATGCAAAAAGAAAAAATTACATAATTGTTTTGATGAAAACATATTCATGATAAACATGGATCGGTACTGCTATGGCAACTCTGTAGGCCGAAGTAGAATATCTCATTATTGTCAATTATCAAGAATTTTTCTTTTTCACGTATTTTAAAGTTAAAAAGAAAAAAAATAATGTTTCCTCAGCTTACTTCAGCCAACAGAGTTAGCTTATTATGATTAGTAAACACCTAAGATTGTGATATTAGCAACACTGTTTAGACGTCGCCTTTTATGGTTCCAAAATAGATTCTGATGATATCCATTCAACTTCAATATATTTTAAGTCAATGCCATTTTGTAATATTCACTTCACAGAAGTATATGAATGTGTGGTCATGTGCATGAACATTTACAAATATCATGTTTTTATTCAAACCATCAGTTACGAGACCCGTAGATGTGAAAGAATAGAAACAACCTTTCTTAGAAAAAGCAATATAATATTTTTCTTTAAGACCAATAAACATAACATACTCACAAATAACTACACTAACATTATGTCTCAGCAACATTACTAACAACTAGGTAAAAATATAAGGCCAGACCGATTTCTTTTCCCTTGCATCGCGGATTCTTTCGAATATAATGGCTGGAAGGAGGCTTAGAAAAAAAAGGTTTTTACTATGGACACACCCTGTAATACGCACCAGCGATAAGACGTTTGCTAGTGGCCGTTACGGTTTGCTATGTACAGAGTTACGGCTCGCTACGGCAGAATAACATTGGTTGCGTCACAGGTACATTTGATCACATTAATATACTACAATGTAAAAATCTTGTCAATCATAGATAGCCAGTATTTAGATTAAGTATTTGAAAATGAGACTGTGTTGAAAGGAATTGTTTTAAATGTAAATTTACTAATTTATGACCCTTTGATTCTAAACAGTGTTGATGCTTTCGATTTCATTTGTTTATCATTATCTTAATTTGTCGTAAAGAGAAATTCAACTCATATATTTATTTTCAAGAAGCATTACCATAACATGATTGTTAACTGCACTGACCGCTATATGTCAAGAAAGGCTGATATGACATGATATTCACATTTTATAAATGTGATGTTACGGTCGCTAATGGTAAGCCATGTGCATAAATACAGTTTGCTATGGTGTCTGTTACTGGTTTGCTAATGGTCACCGCAATAGTGACATCAATACATTAACAACTATTGCAGTTTGTAAAACTCCATTTCAAAGCTGATTTAACTTCAAAAGTGAAAGAAATTGAGATATGCCTGGCTTTATGTCATGAGGAATTGTTTGACGATTATTTGAATTTAAAATATTCAAACTTGGGACAGCAAAGTTGATACTTGAAGAAGATGGATAATAATTATCCAGTGTGGAATCCCCCAACTCAACCTCACCAAGGTTTTACATCCAGACATAAATCGGATAAACCGACCGTGAAACAGTCTGTAACCTGTTTTCCAAAAAGTCACATGACCTCTTTGCTGAACCGCAGATTCGTTGTAGTTTGATAACATCAATGAATAAATGGAAGGCGCTGTTTTCTGTTGGGAATGTTCTGTCGGCTAACATGTGACAGAAACGTTTCCATTCTGAATATCTACCAACTTCTCTCAAACTATCTACAACTGATAGTAATAATTTTCAACATCTTCGTCAATACTCTCATTTGGTGAGTCCGAGGTGTCACTACTAGGTTTGCCACCTTCTCCGAAGAAAGCTTCATGACTTTTATTATCACTAATTTCTTTAGTTGAAAAGACCGTACTTATTTGTGATTCTGTACCACCAGTTGTACTTGTTTCTGGCTGCGCACTTGATTCATCTGAGAATGTCTCACTTTCATATGCACGCAGTGTGATCTCACTGTGAGGTGACGGAAGTACCTTTTGTCCGTTATTACGAACTTTTATAGGCACAATTTGAAAATTTTGGTCACATATTGCAATTTGCCCGTCTTTGGCGAGTCACTGGCGACAAACATTCTGCTCTAATTTTCGGTTAATTTTTTGGATGGGTGTCACACATTTTTTTGATATTTCCATCAAATAGGGCCCTTTTTACATCGGAGTCGTAACACCTGTACTTCATGTACCTGGAAGACCAAAAAAAAGGAAACCGTATCAACGAAAACAATTTGCCACTAGCAAACATGTGTCTCCACGTTTAGCATACCGTAGCCTCTCAAATTAGAAATTCGTCTGTAACTTCACTATTTAATTGAATTAATCCACACCCAATTACACACATACATATCGTAATACTTGTCACCTGTTATATCATTGGTTTGTGAAATGTATGTTGTTATGACAATTAAAACCAGACATTATTTCCATTTGATGCCAAAACATACCAAATAACTTCGAATTGTTACACAATTAAAGTAACATTTAGTCCGATTTTTAGATCAAGTCACTAGATAACTATTATGTTATCAAAATACGATAAATTTGCCCCCAAAAGGCTTAACGTTTGACTTTACTTACACAATTTGTGCGGCAGGACCACATGGTGAAAAGTAGTTTCAGCCGTAGCGAGCCGTTACGTCTAACAAACGTCTTATCGCTGGTGCGTATTACAGGATGATGGACTTTGGGGCCAAACTAGTTGGATGGACTAGGATAAAAACAACCTTGAAAAGGTTAAATATTACTGGACTTGTAGGGTAAGTACGGTATTTTCTTGTTTCTAGCGCGCATTTCCACGCACAACTATAGCTGTTAGAGCGGGTTACACATATAACACACATACATTTATTTTTCTAGGAAATTTTCCAAACGCCAAAAACAACATTACAATATCCGTGAGCAGGTCACTCCGGGTGTATCATGTCAGCAAATCCGTTCTGAATTAGTTTAAAGTCAGGACAGGATTTCCATGTGAGACTGGTTAAAAAATGGCTCCACATATTTTCTTGATCTAACAGTGTTGGGTATTTGTATGGGATATTTGACTGACGACGTGTTGTGTCTTTAGCGATTCTGATAAAGACTACTG
The DNA here is from genome assembly GCF_003918875.1 of Haliotis rubra. Taxonomy (NCBI): domain Eukaryota; kingdom Metazoa; phylum Mollusca; class Gastropoda; order Lepetellida; family Haliotidae; genus Haliotis; species Haliotis rubra. The sequence continues at coordinate 89,290 of NW_025765652.1, forward strand.
CGTTTGTCGAGCGACTTACGTGAATTGCCTCCCATTCAGCTGAGAAGATATTGACTGATCTTCGGGTATTGAGCCGATGGCGCTAGGGGTTTAGAGCTGATGATACTCAGTGACTTTCGGGTAGTCGGACCGATGGTGCTAGGGGGTTGGAGTTGATGATACTGACTGACTTGGGTAGTTGAGCCGATGGTGCTAGGGGTTTGGAGCTCATGATACTGACTGACTTGGGTAGTTGAGCCGATGGTGCTAGGGGTTTTGGATCTGAGGACATTGACTGACTTCGGGTAGTTGAGTCGATGGTGTTAGGGCTTTGGAGTTGATGATACTGACTGACTTCGGGTAGTCGAGCCGATGTGATGTTACGCGCCGTCTAAGGATAATATCCCAAGCATGTTCTAAGCTGATGAGTTTGGACAAAGTGCTCGCCTGGGTTAGGTCCTAGTGAGTGAGTGAGTATGGTTTTACGCCGCTCTTAGCAATATTCCAGCAATATCACGGCGGGTTAGGTCATAGTGGTCTCCTGTCGGACGTACTCGGGAACGATAGCAGTCATGTGTGCTCTTACGTAGCCATCCTGAAACACAAAACGACGTCCACGATGGCGCACAAATTGCACAACCTACGCCTCCAGGATGTTGTCACGGGGGTCCTGCCCAGTGCCACGGCCGTCCCTGAGTCCACACACTTTACATGTTGCATTTGGATCAAACTATAAAACCATGCATCATGGATTTGCAGGCGTCAACGTGAAGGGGTATTGCTACCACAAAACATCAATTTATGCACGTCATTGTTTCCAAACTCCATAATCGTGCTAATGATGGTAATCGATGGATTGTCAGATGTAGACTCAATTACTTATATATTACGGTCATATATTCTGAATAGTTAACAGTGTGGTGTTAAACAACAGAATAACCTAAGATATATTCACTGTAGTATGTTACCATTCTCAGGGTGGGGCTTCAACATGTGGATCACTGAAAGGACATTCTGTAGTAATTTCCCTCACTCCTCAGCCTGTGAATAATGAAGAGGACCAGACTATCAGACATTCTTATCACTAGTCCCAAGAGGACCAGACTATCAGACATTCTTATCACTAGTCCCAAGAGGACCAGACTATCAGACATTCTTATCACTAGTCCCAAGAGGACCAGACTATCAGACATTGTTATCACTTGTCCCAAGAGGACCAGACTATCAGACATTGTTATCACTAGTTCCAAGAGGACCAGACTATCAGACATTGTTATCACTTGTCCCAAGAGAACCAGACTATCAGACATTGTTATCACTAGTCCCAAGAAAACCAGACTATCAGACATTGTTATCACTTGTCCCAAGAGGACCAGACTATCAGACATTGTTATCACTTGTCCCAAGAGGACCAGACTATCAGACATTGTTATCACTTGTCCCAAGAGGACCAGACTATCAGACATTGTTATCACTTGTCCCAAGAGGACCAGACTATCAGACCATGTAATCACTTGTCCCAAGAGGACCAGACTATCAGACATTGTTATCACTATCAGACATTGTTATCACTTGTCCCAAGAGGACCAGACTATCAGACATTGTTATCACTTGTCCCAAGAGGACCAGACTATCAGACATTGTTATCACTTGTCCCAAGAGGACCAGACTATCAGACATTGTTATCACTTGTCCCAAGAGGACCAGACTATCAGACATTCTTATCACTAGTCCCAAACCATCAGACATTGTTATCACTTGTCCCAAGAGGACCAGACTATCAGACATTGTTATCACTAGTCCCATGAGGTCAGATGACACTGACACATGGTCACTGATGTTGCTGGGAATCTGGTCCATTAGCTGTCTTTTAGGCAAACATGGGCTGTTGAAGTATAATTTTAACCTGGTCTCTAGAGGAGACCAGGTCACCGTGTCTGAACACAAAATGCACTGAGTCACTTCAAATGATTCACAGGTTGCTGAAGACGAATTCTAACCTGAAATCTCAGCGAGGTCTCAGGCCTCCTAGAAAGTAACTTTCAATTACATATAACTAAACAGCATAACATTAGGACTAGAGTTTATTCAAAGAAAATGAAATGAAACCAAAACCACCCACAGCAATCACAGATACGTTATGGTCCACATTGTGCAGTATTACTGGTATGCAGCTACAGCTGCTCCATGACAGTTGCCATCCAGGTCATCCAGTACTCCAGGTGGGGGCAGATGATGTAAAAGCACTGATGGAGTGAAAATAATGACATTAATGCTTGTTATATTTTTGGCTGACCCTCACTATGTCCTAGTACATGTTTTCTATGACCCTTTGTGATACGCCACAATGCAAAAGCACATTATATCTTACTATGAAATGTCAGTTTTGAAACAAGCCTTCCCAAAAGACTCCTCACTTGGTTCCCACTGACCCAGGGGTTCTATTGTGCAATACTGGTCCCTTAAACTATTTTGTCTACTCAAAACATCTGAGTAAACTTAAATCTGAGTTTTGCAACCTGTAACTGTACATTAAACAAATCATTACTTCTTGATGACTACCACCATGATGGAGAAAAATAAAGACTATGTGGCAACAATCATAAGAACAGTTTAAATCTGTAGTGTTTATTGTGACACCTCCGACAAATTCATGTTATAGTACAGTGACCAATTCCCTGGGCTTCACCCATTAGGTTAGTGTCCCATTAGTCAATGGCAAATGGATTAATCAGGTCTACACCCATTTCTTTATGAACTGTCCCAAACTGGACTTGGTGGAAATATTAGACTGCTTAGGAATAAACTTCTCAACTCAGTAATGCACAATACCTATCCAAGCTCAATTCCTTTCCACTTCAATGATAATGTACATCTACAAGTTACCAATAAAATCAACATTAGATGACATAAACCTAGTCAGTTTATGTACTGGTGGTAATTTATATTACTATCTAGTAATGTACATGTTTCTGCTTTCACAACAGTATTCAATATTTGTCAAATAATGTTCTGTTGGCTCTTTACAACAATGCCCCATTTCAATGTTTGTGTGACCTTTAAATCAAGATAACGAAACTCAAAACGTCTTAATTGTTGCACAACTTTCATGTAACTAACATCTAAACAAAGGTTTATTTGATGAATATGAGCTTGTTTTAGAATGTTCAAATATAAAAGAATGCCATGCTTATTAAAATGCATATTTTTAATGCCTCAAACTTTGCATTTTTCCATAAATGCCAACAGATAATGACCACAAAAACATGGTTTGGTAAGGATAATTTAACATGAAGAAAATATTTACATGCTGCTATGTGTATAGATTTGATTACACTTACATCATCAATACATATTAAATTAACATTTCCTTAAATGTAATTACAACCAATGATATGTACACTTTGAGTTTATCCATGACAGACTACTAGCTCATGTTCTGGAATGTATTATTAAACACATATTATATTTTGTCCTTTCTGATAGTAAAATGTGCAAGTTTCCCTATAGGATGCAGAATAATATGAGAAGAAATGAAGTCTTTGTTTTTCTGTCACTGACTGTTGGACCAAACCATATTAATGCAGGGGCCAGTTAGAGGATTACCTGTGCAGCCAGTTAGAGGATTACCTGTGCAGCCAGTTAGAGGATTACCTGTGCAGGATTACCTGTGCAGCCAGGTAGAGGATTACCTGTGCAGCCAGTTAGAGGATTACCTGTGCAGCCAGTCATACAGTTTGTTGTCTGACAGAGAGGATAACTCTCTGATGGGAGGACACTGTATCATGTATGTAATAGTGAGTGCCCGAAACTGTGAGATTACTACCCGACACAGATTCTCTAGGAACAAACTAAAAGTGGGTACACAGGCTACTTTAAATTCTTCAAGTCATCAGTAAATAATTACTTCAAAAGCCCAGATCATTTTTTTCACATTGTAAGCAACAAAATGTATATGTGAACAGCCAGTGTGGAGTCAGTCAGATACAAGATGTCTGTTGGCACATACAGGTATTCCTCAGAAATACAAGTTATAGAATGAAGGGGAAAACAGCTTTTCTAGTCTTGGGATAATCTTCAAACTTCTGTCTGTACCACCTGCAACAACAACACATCACACATTAACAGTTACTGTGAGACTTCAACGTGTTATTGGTGATACAATGTGATCCACAAAAATATGACTATATTCCTTAAGCTTATGAGATAAACCACAATTACATTTTAAACAGTAATTATTGTTGTGTATAATAATGAGAATACTACCTCCATTACATAAAACATACAAAACATTTGTTTTGTCTGATTGTCCCATCAGATGATCAGATTCACTGCAAACTATAAACAGTTGCCATGAAAGTAGTATCATAAAAGGAGAAACTGCCCTGGCAGAAGGCTCTTCCTAATACAACTCTGATGCAAATTTCAGAGAGTTGCGATCCTTCACAGAAGGAAAAGTGTGAGTTTTGGTTTGGACAGCATTATCTGCTCTGACTTCACGTCTGGTTCTCTGATGACAAATTCAGTCTCACCTCTTGATGCATCCATTCACCAGAAGCATAGAACACTCTAAGACCAAGATGATGTCTAGGTGCTTAACCTATGATAAGTAAGCAGACTTAACATGTAACTAAGGCTACTGATCCCTGGACTCTTCAACCCCCTCAATTGTGCCATGCCTGATATGCATGACTTCTCTGAAGTGTAGCAATTCAGCTATAGTTGGAGTGGTTATCTTCACGTCTTCCAGTACTGTTCCACTGCTGCAGAGGCAGACTCACACAACATCAAAATTTGCATTTTTGATGCGATAACTTAGATGTGGCTATATAGAAGTAATGATCTATATCTGTAATTGCTCACTATCAAGAACTGGTATCTATGAGGGAGATGAATTGTGTGTCTTGAACATAAGATTCTTTGCATGAGGTACCCCATCATTCTTCCTACTGACTATGTTTTACAAAGTATTTCATAAGTACACCTTTCTTGGCAACTGTCGATAAATGGCTTGCAGTCAATATGAGATTTGTGTCTATAATGTAATAGAGGTAGGGTATTGGTAATAGTATTATTCAATATGGTCCATGAACTTACTAAACTAAGATATAAAGAGTGGTTAAAGTCAGACACTCACTGATGGTGTTGGCAGGCACGTGGGCCGATATTACATGTGGTGAATACAGCAAAGCCCAATGCTGGGAGGGTACAACTGGCTATAGCAAAGCCCCACCATTCCAGAATCTCGCCCAGGAAGTTGGCACCAGAAACATATTCAAACATCCCTCCTGTAGCAGGAAAAACAGATGCTAACTGGTGCCAGAAGAATACTCAAACACATGCATGCAGGAAATACACACACATGCCAGAACACTACATGTTATCCATGGATACTACAATGCAAATATATCATGGAAATCAAAAGGTCTTAACATTAAAAGACCAGCTGGAATGCAAGTCATTTGATTATGTTAAAATTGTGTTGAAGACTTGAAGGCATACAATGCATCTGGACCCCTGACAAATATGTACCTCTGGGTATCTTGTAGCAGGTTTCTCCAGGCTGACGGAGGTTCCTCAGTATTGAGTCAGACTGGATATTGATAAACATCCCTGAGAAAAACATTGCAATGCCTGAAATAAAATTGTCAGAGTTACTGGTAACTAGTGTTGGGAATTGGTTAAAATCTCATAATTGAAGATTGGTTCATTACAACCGATCAGTCATCGAAAATAATTGGGTTGCATCATTATCAAAATTCCTGTTATGTTTGTTAATGCACAGACGTTTTTGAGTTGTTGTTTTTTCAAATTGTACAAAATACATTTGCAAATTTCACATCTTTAAAGGATTACTAGTATGTTAGGAACATAAATTTCCTGGAGTCTTTGAGATAAATTCAATCATGGCTTGGAACGAGCTTGTAGTGCTTATGACACAGACAAAACAAACCTTTAAAAAATTTTTTTAATGCAAACAAGTGTTTCAAAATTGTTTGTGTTCGATTACGAGAAAATACGACTGATTGCTTGATCATTTAGTCACTGCGACCAATCTTCGATTATTTCAATTATTCAGAACACCACAACTGGTAACTGTAAGAATATCTTTAGCTCTGCAAAATTTCAGAGTTGGTGAGTTGCATTTAATCTTGCTATTAATAGTATTTAAGCCATATGAAAGTTTGTCAGCATTACATATGAGGAAAGCCCTAAATGACACAGGTCTTGGAAACTCACAATAATGGGAAAGGTCAAATCTGGGACTCTATCACACAGTCATAGGATTCTGGGATACTAGGGGGCCGGTGTCTCCGTGTTGATGGAATAAAGATAGAATAACAAGCTCTGTCCAGTAGAGAAATATAGACACAGACATCAAGTACCTTAGATCCTTACCATAATGGATGTGTACGGACCAACTACTTCAGGTGGATCCATCTAAATACAGGTGAACACCGCAATATGAAATTATCTGGTGCATTTATTTTAACTGATACCTGTGTCTTCATAAATCCAGACAAACTAATTCAGAGACTGATTGAACACATACCTAGAAGGAAAGTAGGTTTCCTCTCCCAGTCAGTACTGAAGTCAGCATACTTGAGCAGGTAACGACCCTGGATATACCCATTGGTTGCACAGAACACACATGCCATAAGGAATGGCACCAGAGGTGTAGCTTTGCCTCCTTTTATCAGTATTGAAAAAACAAAAGTTCTGCAAAGATAAAGCATCAATAACTTCAATGATGTATTTCTCAATGTCTGCCAATATTAGTTTAGCTGAGCTGTTACCTTCTTCACAGAACATGTGTCCTCTCCATACTTAACAAAGTCACTCAATACCAAGCTGCTTACCTGGCTCATATTGACATTTGTATGCTGGTAAGCAACATATATAGCAGGAAATATTATAGGTGCAGTCTAAAACTGAAATAATTCATCAGTTCAGACCTACACAACCTACAAAATTCTTTACTATTGTATAAATGTTTTCAACATCAAACCTTCTTCATTTTCTCATCTTCAGATGATCCTTAAGTTTCTTGAAGCATGTTTCATGCTTGTTCTGTTTGATGATTTGTTTCCCTGCACCCAGCATCTGGTGCATAGATGTGATCATGTGAGAAATATTCAACTTTCACGTTTCATTTTGATATTCCCTAAAATGAAAAGTCTGCAGTGTAGTGTAATATATACATAAACTGTGAAGATAGTGTTGTGATGTCTAATGACCTGTAAAAGTCTCACTCATGTCCTGGAATGTTTCAGTGGAACTCTTTAGACCGTACTCTTATAGTTTACAGATCTTCTGGATACCAATAGGTGAAAAACATTTGTTCAGCGCAATATTTCTTTTATTCTGTTTGGCAAAAGGGGGATAAGAAAACCCTAATTAGGCTATATAATATATATCTGATAATTATTTAAAAAAGTAAATACTTGGTAGGTTTTTGTTGTTTGAGTTCTGAACTTGTACCTATTTACATTCCTAATCCACCAGAGACAGAGTGGTCTGACAAATCCTGTAAACTGAAAAAAGATATGCTAATGCAGTACACCAAACAATAACCTACAAGTCTGATAGGGACTTTCCTGTGCTGGAGCACTGTACCTCAGCGGCATCAATACAGTTTGATCTCAGGTACCCTCTACTGTGAATGGTCGTTACAAATTCTGGATGTGTGTGAATCTGTCAAAATTCAACCAGGTATTCATCTTCAAACAGCAGGTCTGATTCAATCTTACCACTACAAAAACTAACCTTCTACTCGACAAACTAGAGCATCACTTACAGAATAGGAATGTCTTTTTGAATCATGCTTAACACACTGTCATATCGTCTATCTCTTGCTTCAGTGGGAAAAACACTTGCAATAGAAGCGACTCTCTGCCGCCCATGAAAAGTACTGCCATGCAATCTCAGCCATCTATTGGCCATTCCAAAATTGACTTTTGTTCAATTTTTAATTGTGAATTAAAAAAAAGCATAATATGGAATGAAAGTTTAGAAATTTGCACCATTAAGCTTCAGGGATCTGATATCTGCTTGGCTAGTGTAAATTTCTTGTTAGTCATTTCTTTGATTGGTTAAATAGATGAACTGATGTGACTTGTAAATGTATGTCTTCAGGTCTTTGTTTAGAGGTAGTGACCACCATGATTTGATTTACATGAGATTGACAACTTGTTTTCTGGGGATCTTTAGCAAACATATTCCAATTGTCTCCCTTACAAGATACCTAAATAGACAACTGACCACATAAGTATGGACCAGCCGAAGTTAGAAGAGCCATCAATTTCAGTCTCCGAAAAGACAAAAAAAAGTGCTGTCACGCACACATGACAGATGATAACCCAGCTTTTGTATTTGTTTTCAATCTGGATATAAATGATCAAATACATTACTGGTCCTCTACACACAAGTGATTTAACTATATGTTCAAAGTGAAAATGAGTAACAATAGGGAAAATGGTGGTTTGGCAATATGCCTTTTAAGAAGCAGATGTACTTAAATGCTGTAGTGTTGATGTGAAGGAGTTAGTTTTGTTTTGGAGTAATGCTGAGTGCTGTTATCAGAATCTTGGATCACCTGAGTGGTGTGGGCTCATAGTGGTGTGATGAAAGGTATCTACTCCACCAACAGCTGATGACAGGCCATACAACACAGATAAACCTGTGATCATATCATCCACGCAAATTAGACCACTGATAGAGACTTCATTCTGTATATGGAATCCCACACTATCAGACAACTGAATGGACTCTTATTTGTAGTGTTTACACACTCATCTTATTATATTTTCTTGTATGCAAACCAATACACACTTGAGAATTAAGAGAAAAGGTGGAGTTCAGGTTCTGAACAATGACAACTTTATCCTCACAAGCTCCATGTTTGCAGACTGCTGGCTGTGTTGAATACATAACTTTAGACTTTACCCATAGATGGATAGTATAGACAGCAAATACTGCCTTGTTGACATGATCATACTAACTGGTTGACGATCACCTGCTGAGCAATGCCATTATCCTTGCTATATCCAAAGGGATGTAATATTGAACATGGCAAGTCTTACCTTTTAAAACAGAAGTGTTTATATTATACAACAGCATTGTGTAACACTTGACCACAAACACTTAACTGATGACACATAACGGATACAGTGAAAATAACAATGTGTTAATATATTTATGAATACAATGTCTATTACATGACAGATTACAATATTGGAACACTGTCAATACAAGTTATAACATTGTTCACAATATGATAAAACATGTAATATAACAGCAAATTAGTCTACAGTTGGCATTGTCAATCAGTATACGTACCTTTGAAAATAATGAATGAGAAACATGCCGAGGATTATTTTATTTGGCAGATTATGAAACTTGGGAGAGTCTGAAAATGCGAGGAGCAGTAACGGCACAGCGAAGGAGGGCAGTTCTTGGATCACCCAGGCAACATTCGCCTTCAAACCGACTCCCCAACCTTTCCGAGAATAGCGGCCATACGGAGCACTGACAATCTGTAAGGACACTGCAACAAGTACTCCCCACACCAGGAACATATATGACACATAGTATATCAACTGCAGTTCACTTTCAGCGAGGTCGCGAACATATCTCCATGCGTCGTCTGCAAACGCCATGTTGCTTTGCCGACCTACGAGAGGTCACGAGATTATTCCACCCTCCCCCACTGTAGACTGGTTCCCGTTCGTTCCCACGCACTTGGTAAGTGCGGAGACACCAGCGGTGGCTATGGGAACTAGTCTACGGTGTCATCTTTACTAGGTTCCCGGTGGTTGTTGTGTCGACAATATTTCAATCCTGTTTCTAACGAAATACCCGTAACATTTATGACGCGTCTTTAATGATGTGGAGCCTGTAGCCTTAAAATTATGTCGCGGCAAATATATGGCGTTTCCTTTCAAATGTCACGTATTTTCTCAACAAGTTTTCGAACAAAATTAATATTTGAAGAGGAACAATTAAATTGTATGGATTGACAACTTCTTTATTGCTACAGATGCGACGTGTTGGTGTTGATGTTACCGCCGTTATCCAACAAGTGATACACAACAAGATGCACAAGGAGAATATATACATGAAGGATATTTGAGTTTATACAATTGACGATTGTACAGATGTACATTTTCATATGTACTGTCACTTAGGCAAAGTGAAAGTTATTTCATCTGGGAGAAACATCGATTTTGGACTTTGAGATTAATCATAATAATAAGTATTTCATCTGTATATACATAAGTTATAGAACTCCGCATAGTTAGAAAACTAGATTAAATAGAAAACAAAAATAAATTCTTGTCAAATACACGTGTAGTTAAATCACACAAAACACGTGCTTCTTGTGATCCGAGGCTCACAGGAAAATTCACTACACACAGTATTTGTTATAGCTTTCAAGTTCATAATAACATAGTAGTTTGGCTATGTTTAGCTGATAATGAAGAGGAATGGCTTAATAGTAAAAAATGTTTGCTATGGACATTGCATGATGTTATTGAAAGGTGTCCACAAAAATCTGGAACCAAACAAACAAATTTTTGGATTATTTTGAAGCAGAGCTCCCAACCCCAAGAGATAAAACAAGCTTGAGATGCCGGGGTCTAAGGGCTGACCTTTGGAAGATGGACAAATAAAGCAGGACATTCTAGACGCTTTATAATACTTGTGAGATTTGGAGGCTGGTTTATTATTACGGATCATCATAGACATGCTACTGATTTCCGACTATGTAAACTACCCATACTTCTTCCAAAATGAAATACGAATATATCTGAAGTACTGCTTACTTCACTTGACGATCGGTAAATGGAAGGTAGAAATCAACGGAAGTGTAAATACAGCTATACCTTCAAATAGAGTAGGAAGAAGTTTTCTTAATTCGACAATACATGCAGAAAAAAGTAATTATCCAAGTATAAATTGGAACATTCTTTACAACGTTCGATCTGATATATATATATATATATAGAGATATAGAGAGAGAGAGAGAGAGAGAGAGAGAGAGAGAGAGAGAGAGAGAGAGAGAGAGAGTAAACTATTAAACATACGTGTGTGTTATATGTGTGTACAGTGACGATACAAATCAGTCGTTGTCATGGCCTCGATCGTCGGGCATGGCTTCTAATTCCCTCAGAACCCACCTTATTCTGATCTGACTCGGCCACACTTACATCTGTTCCCAAACATAGTAAATCGAACCCATTTCGACTCCAGAGAGGACGTCATAGCAGCTGTGGACAGCTTTTTGGACAGTCAAGTGAAGATATAATCTCTCCTCTGTCGTTAGCAAGAGTGTATTGATGATTATGTTGGGGAAAATCATTATAAGGGCTTCTCCTTGCTATTTATAACATGCATATATTCTTGAATGGCACTGATTCATGAAGGGAGACAACTCCAGCGATATTACTAGCAGGTGCAAACGCTATCTACGTCCCGGAGATCTAACTCCTGTACCCTTCTCCTGCTCACTTCAAGTTACGGGATGACAGGAACCGTTTTATTAACTTTCTTGTGTCCATAGAGGAACACCGACATTGAGTTTGTGCAGAAGAAATTCAAAGTGGAAAAGTGAGTATGGTTTTACGCCGCTTTTAGCAATATTCCAGCGATACCACGTCGCGGGGGCCGCCAACATGGGCTTCATACACTGTACCCATAACGGGAATTGAACCCGGGTTTTCGGCGTGACGACCGACCGCTTTAACCACTAGGCTACCAAGCTTCCCATAGTTTACCTTCAATACGTGATACAATGTACACGACCCATGTCAGTTTCTACACAGTTTCGATTCTGGTATAGCCTAATAATGTGATCTGTCTTGGTCACACTGGACATCATTCCAAATAGCATTAGGTCACCAGGACATGTTACAGTTAACATTCCAAATAGCATTAGGTCACCAGGACATGTTACAGTTAACATGTAACATTTCAGATAGCATTAGGTCACCAGGACATGTTACAGTTAACATTTCAGATAGCATTAGGTCACCAGGACATGTTACAGTTAACATTTCAGATAGCATTAGGTCACCAGGACATGTTACAGTTAACATTTCAGATAGCATTAGGTCACCAGGACATGTTACAGTTAACATTCCAGATAGCATTAGGTCACCAGGACATGTTACAGTTAACATCTCAGATAGCATTAGCACCATGTTACAGTTAACATTTCAGATAGCATTAGGTCATCAGGACATGTTACAGTTAACATTTCAGATAGCATTAGGTCATCAGACATGACAGCCGATAGCATTAGCGCTATTAACATCTCAGATAGCATTATTATTCAAAACTGTGGAACAGATATTTTGATGTCGAGCGCCATGTAACATCACACTGTAACACACTGTAAGAGACGTCGAGCGCTATGTACAACTGTAACACAGAGACGTCGAGCGCTATGTACAACTGTAACACAGAGATGCCGAGCGCTATGTACAACTGTAACACAGAGACGTCGAGCACTATGTACAACTGTAACACAGAGACGTCGAGCGCTATGTACAACTGTAACACAGAGACGCCGAGCGCAATGTACAACTGTAACAGAGACGCCGAGCGCAATGTACAACTGTAACACAGAGTTACGTTGGTCATTCATACTATCATAGACATTCAACATATCGTCACTCACATTGTACATTCTTCTTCATAAAGATCATCAAAACACACGCACGCACGCACACACGTGTACACAGCCATAAATTATGACCGGTCCCTTATTAAACTGCACCAAATATTCCATTTATGTATCTAGTCTCTAATGGTAGGGATTGACTCTTCATTACAAAATCCCCAACATCACCTGATTGGCAATACAATTTCATAAGCAACCAAAACATCCTCGTGTTTGTACCACCATCCCATACATCCACTTCCAACGCTCGGATACACTTTCACGATCAACAGCTGCTGTACATAAGCATCGCCAGAGTTATCTTTCGTGGTGCCACTTTAATGGTTTTATAGAGGGCGCCACCACACAGTTGGAACAGAAGTCGATAGGAAGGCTGGGTCTTTACATCGTCAGATCGAAGTACGGCAAACTGACAGTGTTGTGACCTCGCCCAAGGCTCACTTTACGTTCGTCGCTCTCCCGCTTGGCTGTTTACATCCTCAGCTCTCACCAGTTAACATGGATAAGGAAGATGGAAGCGCTAACTACAGAGGCAATGCCACAACCAATGCCTCGAAAGGACCAACTTTCACAACGGAGAAGAGCAAGAATAAAATGGCAGCGAAAACAAACAAAAAGTGGGTTCGCCTCGCCACAGTTCTCGCCTATGTACTTGCAGTGTCCTTAGCTGCTATAGTGTTGGCCACTTACTACAGTTTGATTTGGAAGCCAAAACTAAACAAGATGCCTTCCTCAACAGTTGCACACACCACCACCATCCCCGCCCCAGAGAACTTCGGCGTGACGCAGGTTCACGACTCCAATCTCACCATGTCTGTAGGTACCCCAGCCGCGGTTAGCTCGGGTCCATAGAATGCCAGAATTCTGCGGTAAGTGGTCTTCTTTGTTTATACTGTGTCAGTTAAAAGGCACAGTATTTTGTCATTACGGATAACTATCGTGTATCGTGGGATCATCATAGGCTTTGTGCCAGCAGTGCTCACTCGGGCTGAACATTATGGGGGCTGTTGCGTCACGCAGACCGTGTAAATTATTGAATGATGGCTTGTGTTATAATATAAGGTTATTTTTTAACCGAGACAACAATGGATGTCCTTCAGAGTTTGAATGCCAAATCCATAACACGTGGATAATTTTTGGGAATTTCTACAGCAGACGATTGTTCATCCTTTTATATGTACATATGAATACACAATTCCATTTAGAAAGTGGTCAAATGTAACATGTGATATTTGGGATTACACTTTCTCAGTAAAGTACAGATTCTAGTGCTTTTATTGGCTTGAGTCTCATCCGGGATTCGAACCCTCAGACTCAGAGTGGGGCACCAAATCGCCAGCACACAAAGTCAGCCGACTCAGCCACCACGGCTTTTCATTTTTGTTGAAGCCACCGTGGCTGAGTTGGTTAGGCCGCTGACTTTGTGCAGCGGTGATTCTGTCAAAATCTGTCCATTGTAACATTTCATAAACATTCTTTTGAGTGTATTAAAGATCATATTCATCTCAGCATTAAATGATCAATTTCCTCCAAATGGTGAGATCGATAGACATATCCTTCATTAACCAGTGAGTTGGATTCATCTCATTCTCTTCCTGTTGTTCCTTGTAAAATAATATTTGAGTACTTGTGTGCCCAAATCTGTAACAGTTTGTATTTTGCAGCATATCTACTGTACATGCTACACACAGTACATAATGCTAAGACTAACGTAATCCTCTTATGAATTTAGTTTTGCTATTACCATTGATTTCAGCTTATGTAAGTATGATAATTTTGATGTTACATATCCTAGTAATTTTTGTGTTTGTATGCAAATTATGAGATTTTGTAACAGAAACATCTGCAAGCCAGGCTAGAAATGAGTTATGTTGACTTGAAATCACACATCACATCACACATGGAAAGGCCACTGATATGACTGGCTGTCATATTATCATTTTATAGGTATTGATGCATTGCATCATTCAGCATGTTTATCAATAAACCGGTAAGAGGAAAATTCCACTCAAATGGAAAAATGAGGTATATCTAATAATTATGCCAATTTACAGTTTGTATTAAAGGAGCACAGTAGATACAGACAATGTGTGGAAAATAATATTTTAATACCAGTAAAACATGAATGATATGTAAAATATTTCTATATTTAAAACCAACTTGCCATTACAGTCATCTCTGGAATAGCAGACACATGTATATAAACATAAATCTGGCCTAAGAACTTCCTCGTGATGTAACAGACAAATGATTGTGGTCAGCTGTGTTGTCCACAATGTGTACAAGGCTACAGATATGTTTTATATTTGCTTATGCTATGACTTTCCCTTCTCCTTTGAGCCAAGTCTAGTGGTTATACACAAAACCGATGGGTATGCCCTTTCCAATTTTTTTAATGCTGTGTCAGGTGACATTTAATTCAATTAATGTGTTTGGACAGTCTAAGTAAACTTAGGCTCAGTATTACAAATGTATTCGTTACTCGGCTATACTGAGTCTAACAAAACCTTGTGGAAGGTCGCGTCAGATAACCTTTTCAATTGACCAATCAGAACACAGCTTACCAAATCGCGAAAGTTGACATTCCCACATACCTTTTGAACTTTTACCTCCCAAAAAGTTTGTACCGAACGATTCCGAGGGCTATTTTCCGTACGATCGGTTCCTAGTGAGGCATGCCACAGCAGTGAGTAAACAGTCACGAAAAAATAGCGTTTTGTCAGTATTCAAGCATGTCAGCTTGCTGAAGTATTGGCTAATGATAGCCATGTCAACAGAAACCCCAAAGCATATATACTGCAGGTCAAATATCTGTGTTTTATGCAATTTTCATTTGTTGGGAGATCAGTGTTGGCGAACGAGGAAGAGAAAACCCATTTTGTAAGTCCCGCCGAAACCTAAATAGTAGCTCTTGTCTGATTGGTTAAATCCCTTCGGGCCGTCTTGCGTTTGATTGGACGGTCATAGGTCGCTCAAAGGTTACCTGACGCGACCTTCCACAAGGTTTTGTTAGACTCAGTATAGCAGTGTAACAAATAATACTGAGTCTAAGTTTACTTAGACTGTGTGTTTGGAATACATGCCTACATCATGTACATGGCCTCAAAACACTTGACTGCTGCAATTAATGCACAGGAGTACATCTTGCTTATTGTAACTTATCATGTTTAAATGATGCTCATGAACATGTTTACATGATGCACACTGTAAAACTAATATACAGACATGCATACATGTTGTTATGCTATAAGCCTTTTAGAAAATTTAGTATGCATTAGTATGTTGAATTCATTGTGCATATTTTATTTTATACTTTATCTTTTGAAAGTATGCATTCAGCCAAGACGGGTTTCTTTAGTTTCTATTCCTAACTGAACATGTATTGTTTAATTTGGCCTGTTCTTGGTAGACAAATGGACAATTATTTCCTTTGTTGTTTCAGGTACTTTCATCTCCAAGGTAGTCTGCCCATAGTCATGGATGGATGATGGCGGGTGTGGTATCTTGTCAGTAATTAGTCCCTTGTGATGATATTGACCATCAGCCATCTTGTCACCTGTCTCAAATACGTCATTGTTTCTATTAAACCTTACGTCATCATCTTCGTCAATTCTGGACCTGTAGGTTTGGCCTAGTGACTTCTTTGGATAGACAGCAATAATGTTCGGGCACAATTGGTGACTTCTGGGAGAGTTGTGGGGAGTGACCTTCCTATGTGATTGTGTGCCTGGCCTGGAGACAAGGCTGGGTCACAGCATGCACCTGCCGAAGGGTGACCCTCTTGGAGTTTCAACACGAAGCAGTGTCCTAAATGTCAGTATTTATGACTCACACTAGTCACAGTATGTAACATACAATATCAGTACCTTGTTCATTTACGAACAAGATCGGTGTTTAAAAAGATGTTTTGCTCATAACATTTTTTAACTAATGACATTACTTGCATACCCAAACCTGTAACTAATGTACTTTATAACTCCTGTTGAGAGTGTTGTACTGTCTCTGTCTAAATTCTGATGTAAGGAATATGAAACAATGTTTTCTAACATCACATGTTTGTTAGATGTATTCCCTGTATGTAGTGCCGACACATGTGGTGGTATTCAGCATGACATGCTGCTGGTGCTGCCCCAGGATGCTGCTAGGTCCATGTGAGTCGGGACTCCATGCCGTAACTTCTTAGTGATTCAGTATTCTTTTAGTCCTCGCTACGAACAGCTGATCAGGAAGTGGAACACATGGCTGTATTTTGTCATTCATCCGTCATTTCATTTCAATGTAGATCTTGCCAAAATACAAAGGACTATGCCAACTTCCAAGTGTGTCAGTTAAAAGCAGCCAGAAGGATGTGTTGCAACAGATATGAGGGTGACTAGTTTGTGCGAGGGTTTTACTAGTGTTGTTTTAGTCACTTCAATACCACCATATATGTATGGCAGTCCATGTTTGCTTCCAATCTGCTCATGGATACCTCTGAGTGTCAGCTCCACCATGGTGTGAGCTCAGTAGTTATTTATGCTTTGGGCACATTTTGCAGTAAGAGTTTGAAAAAGCAATTACATCTACTAATTTAGTTTACTCTATAACTTCCTCTTATTTTTAGAATTGTTTCTGGGATTTGTTTTTGTCTTAAGACATTGTTTTTTTCAATTTGTGTAATATAGATAATTGCTTTGTCATATATGACCTTAGGTTAGATGATTCATTCAGCATAATTATATGTAATAATCACTGTGTCATTAACTGTGATTGGGGGCTGGGTAATGTCACATGGAATGTAAGGTTGCCATTACGGTACCAGGACACAAATGTTCAAATTTGATCAGTTTTAATAAGCTCTCAGTCTTTATTAGATTTCTTACACTTGCCGAAGAGGGCCATTTTACAATGATAGTGGGAAGTGTCTGATGACAATAAATTGAGGAATTTCGGGTAAACAAAACATCTCCAGGATTTTGACACTGAAATAAATCCTTTGATAATGATGTCAATGATATATTTCCCCACATTGCAATGGTAAATTAATAGTGACTGTGCATTCATTTGGGAAAATTGTGACTGAGTCAGTATTGCCAGTAAACTGTCAAGTTTGCAACTTGTACTTTGACTTGGGAATGCCAGTTTATTTTCTTTTATTCAATAAATGCTGCATCAAGTGATGTCTGGTTGTTGTTACACTTACAGAACTACTATTTCCTGTTTGTACATATTGGTGGCTCAGTATCATCGTAGTGTTTGACCAGAGAGGTCTAACAACTAAATGCTCCCTACTTCTCAATTTCATCGGCTCTTCTTTACCATATTTGGATCACACAATTGCTCGAGCCTTCACATTAAAAAGCCTTACATGCAACAACAATTAAGGGGTATATTATTTCAGAAAAGCTTGTTGTTGGGAGCTAGTTATAGATATTTTGTTATTATTGTCTTTATTCAGGTTGTAGTGTGTTAGCACTTGAGAGTACTTCCTGGTCACACAAGCCATGTTTGCTGGATGGGGCTTTAGTTACAGGCTCACAGTGTAGCATTCCCGGCATAAGTACAAAGCAATCTCATCTTACTGGCTGGTAACTGTCCCTTTCTTAAATTAGTGACACTGAAATTCTAACGATTCACATCTTTTAATGACAAATGGTTTTAGTCTGGTTACAAGCACATTACAACAGGTGTAATAAATGACATCACAGGTTATATCCATTGTATCCATTGTGGTAGGAGGTGTTTTAGTGAGGGTATTACCTAGTGTTGTGTTCAGCAAGTTGAGACCGGTACAACACATTTAAAGCTGTTACAATTCTTTTCAGTTTGTTTCAAAGAAAATAGTGACAGTTTTATCCAAAACTAAACTTAACTTTGTTATCAAACTAGCTCTCACCAACTTTGTAAAATGTTTTGGTGGTTTCAGTACTGGTTTACTAATCTACTCAAGGAGAACAATAATGTTGCTAACGCTATTCAAATGGTGAAATGTCAGGGGACCAGATGCCTATGAGAGTAATCAGTATGCAACAAATCAGATATTTATTTTAGTGTTACATGTTGTTTCCATGTGAACAGAATGTTTTTATTTAAGGTATATTGAAGTTTCTGTTATATCTTTACATCAAACCTGTATATATTCTCCCATAATTTGTGACCAGTTCATATATGAAATATGTGGTTATGTGCAATAAATGATTTATGAACTGTTTACAGTTATCTATGTTTATACCAATATTCTTTCTTAGATGTTTGCATTATTAATCATGTTCACCAACATTTCGGATATCCTGGTTACAATCAGTGTTTTGTGCAATATTTTGTGTTCCAATTGTCAAGACATATTCTTGTTTACGATGGACACTCCCAAGTATGGTCTTGGAGATGCAGGATCCAGTGGTACTTCGGTTGGATCATGCTTGTTATTTTTTGTGGTGTATTTTGACTCCATAATGTATTACAGCATTTATAGTTGTGGCATGTTGCATTTTGTTACAAATGCATGCTATGTGCAATATATATAGAATATTTAGAATAATTATTCAGCTCTTTATCTGAGATTTTTTCCTGTACTGTTTTATCATCTTGGCTTTACAACCTTATCTGGAATATTACAAAACTATTGTCAGTTCTGATTAAAATAAATGTGAGTGTTCTTACAGTACTTGCGTGTTGACTGATTTGTCTGTAGTGACTTAGAAGGTAAATGGTATTCATCATTACACTATGTACAGTGCCTTAATATGTTATATCGTTAAAGCATCTCAATATTTAACCCTGTTCCTACGAAACCCTATAAACGCACCCTATCTTCAAATGCCATCTTGCAACTAGCAGATTAATATTGGGTGCTATACAATTGTATTTTTTTAGATTAGTGACCGATTTAAATTGGTGACATTGTATTGTTTATGTATGACCCGAAGTACCTGACCAGCTAGTATATTTGCTGCGCACTGGTTTGGGATGGTGACATTCTGTGTTGGTTATTGGATGTTATGTAATACCCTCTAATGCTGCTTTTCATTAGTGTCCGTTCCCATAGTAGTATGGCCAAGCAGACAAAGGAGTTTACATCTCCATGACAACGCCTTCAATAACAAGTAAGCCTTATCTCATATATCGGGCGTGGTCTCACTACATCATATTGACTGCATTAAGCCGATTGAGTGAATGAGCAAAGCTCATGTGTCGGGAGTCCTACAATCACGATGTATTGACTGTCCCCACAGGGGACTGCCATGGTCGTGGAGGCACCAAACACACGTTAAATGTTGTATAAGCTGAGCAGAATAGCATGCAATGTTCAGTAAGTATTACATGGACCTAAAAACTATAGTTACAAAAAATGAATAGCTTCTTAAAACGCTCACCATCTGAATTCAGATAAAATATATGCCCACTTACTGAATTGATTAATTATAACGTTTGTGGTGACTTTTCTTTACGATTCACATCGCTAACAGCGGTCCATAAACAACCGAGCCTAATCCGAAGTGGACCAGATATTTTTGCATTTCGATGTTAGACTAAATATAATCATTTCATGGAACACTGTGTTGAAGCCGGTCAACATCGTGCTGATGTCGTGTATGTAGCTGTCGACTTTTAAGGGCTCCTCAATAGTGGATTGGGAATGCCACAAGAAGTGTGGATTAGGTGGTGATATGCCACCTGACTGACAGGTTTCCCTCCGCAGATTTCAATGATGCTCCACTCCCGGTTTACGTGGGGAAGTGCAGGCGGGGAAGAACACGCCTTTGTCTCTGTATGTCATGCACGATCATAAATGTCTCGTGTTTATGTGTTTGGCAGATTGCAAGTGAACACTGGAGCAATACAACTTCATATATGATAAATAATATCGACCGCTTCTTCTGCTGACTTCGCTACGTGTATTGTCGAACACTTTATTGCGGGTGACAGATTGGAAATAGTGTTTATCAATAATATGCTGTGCGGTCATTCCTTATATACGCCAACGCTCCCATTAACTCACACCCTGACTACGAGGGATTAAAATTTAACTTTCTGACACTATATAGTAGATAGACCCCCAACCTTCTTCATAGCATAACGAGGGGCCATCGCACGACACCAGCAAGATGCCATTCATCTACATGTAACCCAGTGTTATAACCAACAGATATCTCTATTTATTTGACAGGAAAAACAACAGACTACCATATATACACATAGAACTTAATTAAAGGCACTAAATCACTTCAAACTTCTCTTAAAAATAAATAATGCATTTCTCTCAATAACACTATCAGCCCTCAGAGAAGCTACCATATAATAAATTTTTAAAAAATACGTATTTAAATTACAATATTAAATTAAAAAGTTCGAATGAATTAATGAAACGTTGCATTAAGGGATAATAAGTCTTTTATTGCATCAATAGGAAGCTAACGTGAGTGCATATGCCCCAATATGTATAATATCGGCCAAAATATTGTCGAAAATGTGTGACTTTGTGCCTTCAAACACCACCACCTCCTTGTTTTAGAAATGGGATATGATTGCGATCTTCCGCTGGAGTGGTCTTGCAGGGTTGCCGGGCCCTGTGGCCGTGGTCGATCCTTGACAGCGTCTGTTTGTTGGTATTTCCGGATACGTCTACTGGTGACAGAGTGGCAATAACCAAGCTGACGCCCGCTGGCCTTCAATGACATACCAGCTGCATGCATACCCACTATCTGTCATCTGAGTCCCAATGAAAATCTTCTCCACGCCATGTTAATGTGTGTAAGACAGAATATTAGATCAATCACGAACAGCATTGTTACATTAGAACAACGGCAAATACATGTACGTCATATCATCGTTACAATGCCAGTTCCTCAGTAGTAGAAAGATTGACACAACGACAGCAATACATTGGAACAACGTCAGTTCGACAGCAGTGGAAAGATAGACACAACGACAGCAATATGTTAGGACTAAGCACAGTAGTAGAAAGAAACATCTGGTAAACGTTGACCCTGACCCCTCCACACTCTGACACGTCTTTCAGTAAAGTCCAGACTGTATCTGGACTCGTCTGTGAGTATGTGTGTGCCGAAGACAGGTCTCCAGTCTTGTGTAATCCATTTCACCTCACCAGCAACCCACTGTCGACGTGAGCACTGGTTAAAGGAATTCGAACACAGGGTCGTCTCGCACGTAAACCATCGTCATGAAGTCGTCTTCGGACTGTTTGTGTTGAAATGGCAACACTGTGGGTAGTGTGGAGGTCAGCTTTCACCTGTGAAGCATTTCTGCTATTGTGTCTGAAAGGGGTTCTGCTATTGTGTCTGAAAGCTTGACAGACACACAGACACATTTATTTCAGTAATAGGCCATAGGCCCAAAATACAGTCTTTACAGAATGTTTAACCTAGGCTCGAAGTAATAAAGTAGTATTAATCTTTTTCCTTAATCTTTGGACTTTCTCCAGATAATGACATACATTATACATGACATTATTATTTGTTGAGGACATCGAATATACAAAGTGTTGTACAGACTGACAATCTTTCTGTGTAAATTTACTAAGGTAAGTTTTTTGTAAGTGAACTGTAGCTATTACTATGGAATCCTAGAAGGGACGTTGTCGCTATGTCGCATTGTCGCCCTCTTAAAAACAAGTAAAGTGAGGCAAAATAAACCAACACGCGACATCGCGACAACGCGACATTTCGCCCATTTGTCGCATTGTTGCGATGTCGCGTGTCGCGTTTTGAATAATATTTTTCTATTCCTCCAAAGGGCGACACGCGACAATTTTCAAGGTCAAAATATGTCGCGTTGTCGCGCGTCGCCCTGTCTAAGATGTGTATAAAGAAGCCTAAAAATTCACTAAAACGCGACACGCGACAATGCGACATATTATATGTCGCATTGCCGCGTTTTAGCCCTTTTCGATTACCGGTGCGCATGCGTAGAAAGTCAATGAGTCTACGCATGCGCAGGAAATGTTATACTCTATTTCACACTTCAGTGGTCTTTTGTTACCTCCAATGGTTTTTACAATGAAGTAGTACGCGTAATGAGAATGGGGGCTGCTTTTCTTGAACTTAATGGAAATCTTTCATTGTTCCTTTGAAAATTATTGTATATATTGTAAATGTATTTGGGCAATCAAGTGTGTTTTAGCAGCAAGACAAATTATTAGCGCTACTATTCATTGTAATCACGGCACACGGTGGCTCTAGTCATTCAAGGCGGGGCAATTTGCTGTGCAGAGTTGTGTCTCTTAGTCACACCAGAAAACTATGATCATAGGTTCTAATCCCAGCACCATACACACTCATCACTTTGGACATTTCACCCATATCAAGCTCACAAGTTGTGAAAAAACTCAAATATTGTTAAAATTCAGGCCACATCGGCAGAAACATCAAGTGATGTCCACGAATGGGTCACTATGTTCCACAGTGTGGCTCCTCAGAGAGATTCTTGGTACAGTCCTGTCCGACGCTGATGAACTTGTTCAGCCAGCAGTGGATGGATACCAGGTAGAATGAGATGGTAATATCACTTAACCATCCAGCACCTCAAATACAGTTTTGGTCGACTTTGAACGTGATATTCTTCTTGGGAAAACGCCATACAAATGGAATGTTATGATTATGATTTTAAAAGCGGTCAAATCGCTTGGCAGAGTTGCGTACCCTTGGAGTGCCAGAAATCAACCCTCGCTCGCTCCCTCCCTCCGCTCCCCTCCCCGCTCCACTCACTCACTCACTCCACTCCGCTCCACTCCGCTCCAAACATCGAAAAGTAATCATGCTTGTGATAGTTTATAAAATCCACCGTAACTAATGAAACGCGACGCGACAATGCGACAACGCGACATTTTGATGAAATGTCGCGTTGACGCATTGTCGCGTGTCGCGTTTTAGTAAATTTTTAGGCTGTTTATACACATCTTACATAGGGCGACGCGCGACAACGCGACATATTTTGACCTTGAAAATTGTCGCTATGTCGCGTGTCGCCCTTTGGAGGAATGAAAAAATATATTATTCAAAACGCGACAATGCGACAAATGGGCGAAATGTCGCGTTGTCGCGATGTCGCGTGTCGCGTCGCGTGTCGCGTTTTGTTTAATTTTGCTTATATTTGAGAGGGCGACAATGCGACAATGTCCCTTCCAGGATTCCATATATTACAGATAAACATTACATCGTATTCATCTTCTATATAGAGTTCGTTATTCAATTTACAAAATGGACAATACCTTTCTGAGTACAAAATA
Organism: Haliotis rubra; assembly: GCF_003918875.1. Classification (NCBI taxonomy): domain Eukaryota; kingdom Metazoa; phylum Mollusca; class Gastropoda; order Lepetellida; family Haliotidae; genus Haliotis; species Haliotis rubra. The sequence continues at coordinate 113,178 of NW_025765652.1, forward strand.
TACTCATGCCAATAATGGTTGTCACCCCTTCATTTTTTAATTGGAGAGGGGGTGTGGTGTTGGGGTGGGAAGGGGGGTGACAACCATTATTGGCATGAGTATATTACAATATCTGCCAGTTTCTACAGTCAAACCCCCAAATTACTACATCGAAATCTTGATAGGGTGGATCTAAGTCTGATTAATATTGCACGTGAGATAAAATTCAACATTCAGTAATGACTTGAATTGTTTATTACAACATACACTTTGAGGAATAAGTTAAATCACTCAACCATTCTTGCTGAACAGTATCACAAAGTTTCTGCTTAAACAAAGATTCAAATCCAAAGATTCAAATCCAAATCCATACCTAAATAATATGTTGTTTATGTGTGTGACCCAATAATTAAGTGACTTTAGCATCTCATAACACTGGAAAGGTAGTCTTGGGTGATCTATAAAAATGAACATGTCTGCACCAATATTTAATAGTTTTAGTCATATATCAGTATGTAAAGATAACGGTCATGCCGTGGCGTTATTGACCTCCCCAGACCTCCGCCATGGCGTCTGGCGGCAGTACCATGCCTTATTGATGACACTGTGGCTAACACCAAGTTGTTCACCAACTTCATGCTGAGTCTCCCCACTTTGCAACATTCAAACGCCTCGTGACAGGTCTTCAGGCGACAAATGACGTCTAACACAATGTAGATTAACCAGTATTGTTAACTGCACAGTCAACTATGGTTCACAATACTGGAAACTCGTAAATCTCCCCATAGAAAGTATCTGACAACGCTCAAAACAGGCGAGTTGCATGTGCACGTGCTTGCTGTCATACACCACGTATAACGTTTTCCTTCAGCTTCCAACCAGTGCATGTGCATATAGCATTCATTATTCAAGATTTTACTACATCATTCAATTCTCAAAAGTTTTACCGGAAACATTCAATGGTCATTAGGAAATGTTATAAACATTAAGAAACAGTATATACGTTTGTGAGAATGTTAAGCATATAGAGTAAGCTCTTGGATACACAGATATATATCCAATGCTTTCATGCCTTGCAAGAAAACTCACCAAGAACATCTAAAATATGCAGCCATTAACTTCTGTCATAGTTTTAGGAACATAATTAGATCTGTCAAAGTCAGACGTGACAAACCGCTTGCAGCCACCTTTTGCAAATGTTACATTGCGTGTGTCAAACGTTTGTTCTCGGTAATGTCCATGCAACATCAATTTGGAACCATTTCTTTTGTGGTGAGCCGCGAAGGTCCGGGTTAGAATTGACCTTCAGTAACCCATGCTTGTCGAAAGAGGCGACTAAGAGGAATGGGTGGTCAGGCTCGCTGACCTGGTCCACACATGTCATCGTATCCCAATTGTTTAGATCGATGCTCATGCTGTTGATCACTGGATTGTCTGGTCCATACTCGGTTATTTACAGACCGCCGCCATATGGCTGGAATATTGCTGAGTGCGGCGTAAAACTAAACTCACTCTGTTGTGGTGGCGTAGCCTTTTTACTGTTGCTGACTTGCATAACTGACAATGGAGAAAACGAGTATGCATACTATCAATAAGACATTGAATGGAAACTATTAAGCAACACTCTTTCTTTAAATTCCTCATATTTAGAAAGATTGTAATTTAGGATGCAAAAACAAGAGTAAAGCCTTTATCCCCTTTGAAGTTTATTAGCAATAAATCTGAAGACATACAATAGCACTGAAACGGGTAAAACAAAGCACTTCTTTGCATAAACCTATCAAACAGTATTGTAGGAAAGTTTATCTTTTCATCTTGAGGAATCCAAAAAAGGCAGTCTGCAGGCGTTGTGTTGTCATCGTCTACAGCCAAACTGCACAACTGCTTCCTTTTGCCGGATACCTTCTTGACAACGACTTTCTTAGAACACCTCCTAAATAAGTTGAAATCCATTTTGGGTTTTTTTTTGTCGGTCGTTCGGTATCATAAACTGCAAATGAAGTGGACTGCGTGGATTTCATCTTCTTCCTTGATCTTTGCTTTTCTTGAAGCGTGCATAGTCTTCCTTGGATGTTGAAATGGGTTTGGGGAAGTCTTAAAGCATCGTTTAATCGTTTTAAGACACATTCGTTTCTCAGCTTCTCATCGTCCTCTTCTGTCTTCAGTCTAAGAGATGCTCTTTCCTTTAAATGTCTGCTGAATCCTCTTTGAACATCTCGGCGACGACGATCACGTTGAACCTGTCGTGCTCTGGATGTTAGCAGAGCCAGTTCTGAGTTGAGTTTCTCTAGGGGTTCTGTGAAATGTGGATCACGACAGTCGTTTTCATAATCGTTGTCACTGTCATCTGTGAAAGAATAATCCACCAGTCGTGATGTAGGAGCATTGTTAGCAAAGTTGAAATTGGGTGTCATTAAAAGCGTGTTTCTGATGACTCCAACGAAGTGTAGATTATTTCCGAGCGGCGCTTCATTTTCAGCTGAGGAAAGGTACTTTGGGAAATGAAAAGTTGGTACCAGCTGCAACAATGACCAAGATGCTAATGGCTCACATCCCCAACTTGACCTCTTATATAGCAGCCTTGCTTAACTGAAATAAATGGGCTCGTCAAATCGTGCACGTTGACAATGAAGGTATGTTTACACAGAAAACACCAACCTTTGTTCAAATTGTGGAGAGACATCAATACAGACAGATTACAATTCATTATCAAGCAGTTACATTCTGAAAAGAAGGACAGGTGTATCTTTCGACCATAACAACACCACTCCAGTAGATTGGTATAGATTGGTTTAAGTACTTGTCATTGTTGAAATTATTTGATTCCATACACTGACCTGTAATCCGTTTCGCGTTTTCAAAAGATCCAGGCGCTAATCTGTTCAGCTCTCCAGTAGCTTCAGGAGATCTAATCCAGCACGTAACTGTAGTTGTGTGGAATTTCTTACATATTACTACCGGTAACCTAAGCATGGCATCTGAAGAAACTCCCAAAGCACTATCTTTTGTAATTGTACAAATTGCACACGGGTTGGAATGTAATGTTTATTTTACAAACAACTATCACTAAACATCTTTGCATAGATATGTATGGTATGTAGTTTAAAATTGAAAATTCCCACATTTGCACTTATTTCAATAAAGAGCCACATGATTTGCGTGTCAGATAGGCATTGAAAAGCGCACTCTCTGTCTATTATCCACCGGAATTGAAAAGACCAAACAAGGCAGGACATGACATCTGCATGAATTGCAAGTAATGTTTTCTCCACAAAGAACTGAGTATTAGTTTGATACAGTTCTGTGATCCCAAAGACAAGAGCACAGTGCCGTTGTAAAAGCAATGGATGTGTGTATAACAATTATCTCTCAACTTGGGATTGATTATTCACTGATTGACGGTCAAGGTTTGATTGAGTTAACTATTCAGCTGACACAGATGGCAAGCTGTTATTGCGTTGCTCAAGTTAAAAGGGAAAAGGAGTCGAACGTGCCATACTTTGCCAAAGCATGAAGGTAATGATAACGCACGGAACAGTAAACATTTTCCCGTTCATCTGTTGTACAGGCCCAAAGGGTCCCCTCTGTCATCTCGCCTTACACTTTTCGTAGGGACCCCTCTAAGTTATAGGAGTTGAAAGTTAAATAGTGCAATCCATATAATATATGTTTATTTCAGCTTAAGCCACTGTCACAGCATGTCGTGGATTTTATATTGCTTCACACTCTTTTGATATCCTGCATTGTGCATTGTTTGGATGACATAGGTGCTTGTTGTAAGCAGGTTTCATTGAAACCTTTTCAGATTAATGAAATGATCGCACGTATATCTACCTAGTGTGCATGATTTGTTTGATTATTGGATGTGTAAAGGTGCATATTCTTACTGTGCATTTGGTGCTCCAGGCTAAGAAAACCTGTCCCACTTACTAGTGTTAATTGTTTGGACTATGTTGTCAAGCAAAGGGAAGCGTTTCACATATGAAAGGGCTAATGTGATTGACATGGATTTGGAATCACTGCACTTATTTCTCTGTCTGGGTTTGGAATGTTAAGCATATAGAGTAAGCTCTTGGATACACAGATATATATCCAATGCTTTCATGCCTTGCAAGAAAACTCACCAAGAACATCTAAAAATATGCAGCCATTAACTTCTGTCATAGTTTTAGGAACATAATTAGATCTGTCAAAGTCAGACGTGACAAACCGCTTGCAGCCACCTTTTGCAAATGTTACATTGCGTGTGTCAAACGTTTGTTCTCGGTAATGTCCATGCAACATCAATTTGGAACCATTTCTTTTGTGGTGAGCCGCGAAGGTCCGGGTTAGAATTGACCTTCAGTAACCCATGCTTGTCGAAAGAGGCGACTAAGAGGAATGGGTGGTCAGGCTCGCTGACCTGGTCCACACATGTCATCGTATCCCAATTGTTTAGATCGATGCTCATGCTGTTGATCACTGGATTGTCTGGTCCATACTCGGTTATTTACAGACCGCCGCCATATGGCTGGAATATTGCTGAGTGCGGCGTAAAACTAAACTCACTCTGTTGTGGTGGCGTAGCCTTTTTACTGTTGCTGACTTGCATAACTGACAATGGAGAAAACGAGTATGCATACTATCAATAAGACATTGAATGGAAACTATTAAGCAACACTCTTTCTTTAAATTCCTCATATTTAGAAAGATTGTAATTTAGGATGCAAAAACAAGAGTAAAGCCTTTATCCCCTTTGAAGTTTATTAGCAATAAATCTGAAGACATACAATAGCACTGAAACGGGTAAAACAAAGCACTTCTTTGCATAAACCTATCAAACAGTATTGTAGGAAAGTTTATCTTTTCATCTTGAGGAATCCAAAAAAGGCAGTCTGCAGGCGTTGTGTTGTCATCGTCTACAGCCAAACTGCACAACTGCTTCCTTTTGCCGGATACCTTCTTGACAACGACTTTCTTAGAACACCTCCTAAATAAGTTGAAATCCATTTTGGGTTTTTTTGTCGGTCGTTCGGTATCATAAACTGCAAATGAAGTGGACTGCGTGGATTTCATCTTCTTCCTTGATCTTTGCTTTTCTTGAAGCGTGCATAGTCTTCCTTGGATGTTGAAATGGGTTTGGGGAAGTCTTAAAGCATCGTTTAATCGTTTTAAGACACATTCGTTTCTCAGCTTCTCATCGTCCTCTTCTGTCTTCAGTCTAAGAGATGCTCTTTCCTTTAAATGTCTGCTGAATCCTCTTTGAACATCTCGGCGACGACGATCACGTTGAACCTGTCGTGCTCTGGATGTTAGCAGAGCCAGTTCTGAGTTGAGTTTCTCTAGGGGTTCTGTGAAATGTGGATCACGACAGTCGTTTTCATAATCGTTGTCACTGTCATCTGTGAAAGAATAATCCACCAGTCGTGATGTAGGAGCATTGTTAGCAAAGTTGAAATTGGGTGTCATTAAAAAGCGTGTTTCTGATGACTCCAACGAAGTGTAGATTATTTCCGAGCGGCGCTTCATTTTCAGCTGAGGAAAGGTACTTTGGGAAATGAAAAGTTGGTACCAGCTGCAACAATGACCAAGATGCTAATGGCTCACATCCCCAACTTGACCTCTTATATAGCAGCCTTGCTTAACTGAAATAAATGGGCTCGTCAAATCGTGCACGTTGACAATGAAGGTATGTTTACACAGAAAACACCAACCTTTGTTCAAATTGTGGAGAGACATCAATACAGACAGATTACAATTCATTATCAAGCAGTTACATTCTGAAAAGAAGGACAGGTGTATCTTTCGACCATAACAACACCACTCCAGTAGATTGGTATAGATTGGTTTAAGTACTTGTCATTGTTGAAATTATTTGATTCCATACACTGACCTGTAATCCGTTTCGCGTTTTCAAAAGATCCAGGCGCTAATCTGTTCAGCTCTCCAGTAGCTTCAGGAGATCTAATCCAGCACGTAACTGTAGTTGTGTGGAATTTCTTACATATTACTACCGGTAACCTAAGCATGGCATCTGAAGAAACTCCCAAAGCACTATCTTTTGTAATTGTACAAATTGCACACGGGTTGGAATGTAATGTTTATTTTACAAACAACTATCACTAAACATCTTTGCATAGATATGTATGGTATGTAGTTTAAAATTGAAAATTCCCACATTTGCACTTATTTCAATAAAGAGCCACATGATTTGCGTGTCAGATAGGCATTGAAAAGCGCACTCTCTGTCTATTATCCACCGGAATTGAAAAGACCAAACAAGGCAGGACATGACATCTGCATGAATTGCAAGTAATGTTTTCTCCACAAAGAACTGAGTATTAGTTTGATACAGTTCTGTGATCCCAAAGACAAGAGCACAGCGCCGTTGTAAAAGCAATGGATGTGTGTATAACAATTATCTCTCAACTTGGGATTGATTATTCACTGATTGACGGTCAAGGTTTGATTGAGTTAACTATTCAGTGTCATTAAGCTGACACAGATGGCAAGCTGTTATTGCGTTGCTCAAGTTAAAAGGGAAAAGGAGTCGAACGTGCCATACTTTGCCAAAGCTCTTATAAAAGGTAATGATAACGCACGGAACAGTAAACATTTTCCCGTTCATCTGTTGTACAGGCCCAAAGGGTCCCGTCTGTCATCTCGCCTTACACTTTTCGTAGGGACCCCTCTAAGTTATAGGAGTTGAAAGTTAAATAGTGCAATCCATATAATATATGTTTATTTCAGCTTAAGCCACTGTCACAGCATGTCGTGGATTTTATATTGCTTCACACTCTTTTGATATCCTGCATTGTGCATTGTTTGGATGACATAGGTGCTTGTTGTAAGCAGGTTTCATTGAAACCTTTTTCAGATTGTGAAATGATCGCACGTATATCTACCTAGTGTGCATGATTTGTTTGATTATTGGATGTGTAAAGGTGCATATTCTTACTGTGCATTTGGTGCTCCAGGCTAAGAAAACCTGTCCCACTTACTAGTGTTAATTGTTTGGACTATGTTGTCAAGCAAAGGGAAGCGTTTCACATATGAAAGGGCTAATGTGATTGACATGGATTTGGAATCACTGCACTTATTTCTCTGTCTGGGTTTGGAATGTTAAGCATATAGAGTAAGCTCTTGGATACACAGATATATATCCAATGCTTTCATGCCTTGCAAGAAAACTCACCAAGAACATCTAAAAATATGCAGCCATTAACTTCTGTCATAGTTTTAGGAACATAATTAGATCTGTCAAAGTCAGACGTGACAAACCGCTTGCAGCCACCTTTTGCAAATGTTACATTGCGTGTGTCAAACGTTTGTTCTCGGTAATGTCCATGCAACATCAATTTGGAACCATTTCTTTTGTGGTGAGCCGCGAAGGTCCGGGTTAGAATTGACCTTCAGTAACCCATGCTTGTCGAAAGAGGCGACTAAGAGGAATGGGTGGTCAGGCTCGCTGACCTGGTCCACACATGTCATCGTATCCCAATTGTTTAGATCGATGCTCATGCTGTTGATCACTGGATTGTCTGGTCCATACTCGGTTATTTACAGACCGCCGCCATATGGCTGGAATATTGCTGAGTGCGGCGTAAAACTAAACTCACTCTGTTGTGGTGGCGTAGCCTTTTTACTGTTGCTGACTTGCATAACTGACAATGGAGAAAACGAGTATGCATACTATCAATAAGACATTGAATGGAAACTATTAAGCAACACTCTTTCTTTAAATTCCTCATATTTAGAAAGATTGTAATTTAGGATGCAAAAACAAGAGTAAAGCCTTTATCCCCTTTGAAGTTTATTAGCAATAAATCTGAAGACATACAATAGCACTGAAACGGGTAAAACAAAGCACTTCTTTGCATAAACCTATCAAACAGTATTGTAGGAAAGTTTATCTTTTCATCTTGAGGAATCCAAAAAGGCAGTCTGCAGGCGTTGTGTTGTCATCGTCTACAGCCAAACTGCACAACTGCTTCCTTTTGCCGGATACCTTCTTGACAACGACTTTCTTAGAACACCTCCTAAATAAGTTGAAATCCATTTTGGGTTTTTTTGTCGGTCGTTCGGTATCATAAACTGCAAATGAAGTGGACTGCGTGGATTTCATCTTCTTCCTTGATCTTTGCTTTTCTTGAAGCGTGCATAGTCTTCCTTGGATGTTGAAATGGGTTTGGGGAAGTCTTAAAGCATCGTTTAATCGTTTTAAGACACATTCGTTTCTCAGCTTCTCATCGTCCTCTTCTGTCTTCAGTCTAAGAGATGCTCTTTCCTTTAAATGTCTGCTGAATCCTCTTTGAACATCTCGGCGACGACGATCACGTTGAACCTGTCGTGCTCTGGATGTTAGCAGAGCCAGTTCTGAGTTGAGTTTCTCTAGGGGTTCTGTGAAATGTGGATCACGACAGTCGTTTTCATAATCGTTGTCACTGTCATCTGTGAAAGAATAATCCACCAGTCGTGATGTAGGAGCATTGTTAGCAAAGTTGAAATTGGGTGTCATTAAAAAGCGTGTTTCTGATGACTCCAACGAAGTGTAGATTATTTCCGAGCGGCGCTTCATTTTCAGCTGAGGAAAGGTACTTTGGGAAATGAAAAGTTGGTACCAGCTGCAACAATGACCAAGATGCTAATGGCTCACATCCCCAACTTGACCTCTTATATAGCAGCCTTGCTTAACTGAAATAAATGGGCTCGTCAAATCGTGCACGTTGACAATGAAGGTATGTTTACACAGAAAACACCAACCTTTGTTCAAATTGTGGAGAGACATCAATACAGACAGATTACAATTCATTATCAAGCAGTTACATTCTGAAAAGAAGGACAGGTGTATCTTTCGACCATAACAACACCACTCCAGTAGATTGGTATAGATTGGTTTAAGTACTTGTCATTGTTGAAATTATTTGATTCCATACACTGACCTGTAATCCGTTTCGCGTTTTCAAAAGATCCAGGCGCTAATCTGTTCAGCTCTCCAGTAGCTTCAGGAGATCTAATCCAGCACGTAACTGTAGTTGTGTGGAATTTCTTACATATTACTACCGGTAACCTAAGCATGGCATCTGAAGAAACTCCCAAAGCACTATCTTTTGTAATTGTACAAATTGCACACGGGTTGGAATGTAATGTTTATTTTACAAACAACTATCACTAAACATCTTTGCATAGATATGTATGGTATGTAGTTTAAAATTGAAAATTCCCACATTTGCACTTATTTCAATAAAGAGCCACATGATTTGCGTGTCAGATAGGCATTGAAAAGCGCACTCTCTGTCTATTATCCACCGGAATTGAAAAGACCAAACAAGGCAGGACATGACATCTGCATGAATTGCAAGTAATGTTTTCTCCACAAAGAACTGAGTATTAGTTTGATACAGTTCTGTGATCCCAAAGACAAGAGCACAGCGCCGTTGCAAAAGCAAGGATGTGTGTATAACAATTATCTCTCAACTTGGGATTGATTATTCACTGATTGACGGTCAAGGTTTGATTGAGTTAACTATTCAGTGTCATTAAGCTGACACAGATGGCAAGCTGTTATTGCGTTGCTCAAGTTAAAAGGGAAAAGGAGTCGAACGTGCCATACTTTGCCAAAGCTCTTATAAAAGGTAATGATAACGCACGGAACAGTAAACATTTTCCCGTTCATCTGTTGTACAGGCCCAAAGGGTCCCCTCTGTCATCTCGCCTTACACTTTTCGTAGGGACCCCTCTAAGTTATAGGAGTTGAAAGTTAAATAGTGCAATCCATATAATATATGTTTATTTCAGCTTAAGCCACTGTCACAACATGTCGTGGATTTTATATTGCTTCACACTCTTTTGATATCCTGCATTGTGCATTGTTTGGATGACATAGGTGCTTGTTGTAAGCAGGTTTCATTGAAACCTTTTTCAGATTGTGAAATGATCGCACGTATATCTACCTAGTGTGCATGATTTGTTTGATTATTGGATGTGTAAAGGTGCATATTCTTACTGTGCATTTGGTGCTCCAGGCTAAGAAAACCTGTCCCACTTACTAGTGTTAATTGTTTGGACTATGTTGTCAAGCAAAGGGAAGCGTTTCACATATGAAAGGGCTAATGTGATTGACATGGATTTGGAATCACTGCACTTATTTCTCTGTCTGGGTTTGGAATGTTAAGCATATAGAGTAAGCTCTTGGATACACAGATATATATCCAATGCTTTCATGCCTTGCAAGAAAACTCACCAAGAACATCTAAAAATATGCAGCCATTAACTTCTGTCATAGTTTTAGGAACATAATTAGATCTGTCAAAGTCAGACGTGACAAACCGCTTGCAGCCACCTTTTGCAAATGTTACATTGCGTGTGTCAAACGTTTGTTCTCGGTAATGTCCATGCAACATCAATTTGGAACCATTTCTTTTGTGGTGAGCCGCGAAGGTCCGGGTTAGAATTGACCTTCAGTAACCCATGCTTGTCGAAAGAGGCGACTAAGAGGAATGGGTGGTCAGGCTCGCTGACCTGGTCCACACATGTCATCGTATCCCAATTGTTTAGATCGATGCTCATGCTGTTGATCACTGGATTGTCTGGTCCATACTCGGTTATTTACAGACCGCCGCCATATGGCTGGAATATTGCTGAGTGCGGCGTAAAACTAAACTCACTCTGTTGTGGTGGCGTAGCCTTTTTTACTGTTGCTGACTTGCATAACTGACAATGGAGAAAACGAGTATGCATACTATCAATAAGACATTGAATGGAAACTATTAAGCAACACTCTTTCTTTAAATTCCTCATATTTAGAAAGATTGTAATTTAGGATGCAAAAACAAGAGTAAAGCCTTTATCCCCTTTGAAGTTTATTAGCAATAAATCTGAAGACATACAATAGCACTGAAACGGGTAAAACAAAGCACTTCTTTGCATAAACCTATCAAACAGTATTGTAGGAAAGTTTATCTTTTCATCTTGAGGAATCCAAAAAGGCAGTCTGCAGGCGTTGTGTTGTCATCGTCTACAGCCAAACTGCACAACTGCTTCCTTTTGCCGGATACCTTCTTGACAACGACTTTCTTAGAACACCTCCTAAATAAGTTGAAATCCATTTTGGGTTTTTTTTGTCGGTCGTTCGGTATCATACACTGCAAATGAAGTGGACTGCGTGGATTTCATCTTCTTCCTTGATCTTTGCTTTTCTTGAAGCGTGCATAGTCTTCCTTGGATGTTGAAATGGGTTTGGGGAAGTCTTAAAGCATCGTTTAATCGTTTTAAGACACATTCGTTTCTCAGCTTCTCATCGTCCTCTTCTGTCTTCAGTCTAAGAGATGCTCTTTCCTTTAAATGTCTGCTGAATCCTCTTTGAACATCTCGGCGACGACGATCACGTTGAACCTGTCGTGCTCTGGATGTTAGCAGAGCCAGTTCTGAGTTGAGTTTCTCTAGGGGTTCTGTGAAATGTGGATCACGACAGTCGTTTTCATAATCGTTGTCACTGTCATCTGTGAAAGAATAATCCACCAGTCGTGATGTAGGAGCATTGTTAGCAAAGTTGAAATTGGGTGTCATTAAAAGCGTGTTTCTGATGACTCCAACGAAGTGTAGATTATTTCCGAGCGGCGCTTCATTTTCAGCTGAGGAAAGGTACTTTGGGAAATGAAAAGTTGGTACCAGCTGCAACAATGACCAAGATGCTAATGGCTCACATCCCCAGGTCTAAATGTGTAGGCACGTGCTGGTGATAGAGTGATAGTTATGGGTAAATTGAATTTTGACGCCTGATCTAAATATATAAGCTAGAAGTGAGTGGTAATGAGAGGGTTTGTTTGGGAGGTTCTAAATTTTGTGGAGTAAGTTAGAGTTTTCAAGAAAGGTGGCTATGGCATGGAATATAATGGTTGGATTGTGGGGGTTAAGTAGGAGGTGTATGTTATTGTGGAATTTCGTTAGAATGTTGTTGTGTAATTGCTTAATGTTTGTTTGTTGCAGCTGGCAGTGAGTGAATATGTGGTTTATGTCTTCCTGGGTGTTGCAGTGTGTGCATAATCCGTCTGGATGTCTGTTTTGTTTATAGAGTGTGTAGTTTAAGTTAGTGATGCCTGTGATTAGTCTGGTTATTGCCGTGTCAATGTTTTTGATGTTTGAATATGTGGGAATTTTTTTCTTATTGGGGATTTGATGATGGATGTGACCCAGGTTGATTTGTTTGTGCTGATGTTGTGTTGAAAGTTGGTATTTGATATGTTTGTTTTGATGAGTTTTTTAATTTCTGATTTGGATGTGTGGAAGTTGAGGTTTGGTGAAAAATGGGATGTGGCGAGTTTGGCTGCTGTATCGGCGGTGTCATTTCCTGTGATGTTTGAGTGGCTGGGGATCCATGTGAATGTGATATTTTTGTTTGAGCGTGTGAGTGAGTCTGTTTGGATTATTATATTGTGTATGAGGTCTGGGCGCGATTTAGAATGCATGTTGTGAAGTTGTTTGATAGAATTGAGTGAATCGGATAGTATAAGGAAGTTTGTTTGGGGAAGGGAGGGAATTAGGTGTAGTGCAGTGAGAATGGCAGTGAGTTCGGCAGTGTTTATTGTGGTGTAGTTGGTGTAGTGGAAGTTTGTTCTGATGGGAGGGGTTTGTTGAACGTGGATGCCTAGGCCTGTGGGTTTGTTAGAGCTGACTGATGCATCTGTATATATGTGTGTGTGATTGGGGTAGTTTGTATTTAAGTAGTTGTTTGTGATATTAGTTATGGTGGTTTGACGGGTGTTTTTTAGGTAGTTGTTTGATGATTGTGTCAAGGGACATGTCTGTGATGGGTGGGGGTTTGTCGTGAATGTAGCTTGTAATGGGAGGTGTGTGTTGTAAGGTGTTTAGCTGTTGTGCATGTAGCAGACTGTATAGGTGGGTAAGGCATGATGCTTTAAGTGGGTTTGATTTGAATTTTTTAAGTGTAGATTTTTTAATGTTTTTATATTTGTTTGTGATTAATTTAAATGTGGGGTTGTGTTGGGCCCCAGCCCAGTAAGTGAGTGTGGTTTGGTTTATTCTTTGTGTGATTGAAGAGGTGCCTGTGAGAAGAAGTAGTGTGTTAAGAGAGGTACCACTCCTCGCGCCGAGGGCTAGTTTAAGGGCTTTAAATTGGATGGAATTAAGTTTTTGAAGATTGTGGGAGGGGGAGGTAGTGGAGAACCGGTGCGGCGTAGTCCAATCTCGATAATATGAGAGTTTTGTATATATTAATGAGGGTATGTTTGTCGGCACCCCAATTTGTGCCGCTGATGGCTCGCATTAAGTTCAGATCTTTTTGACATGAATTGACCAAGTTATTAATATGGGGTGTCCATGTCATGTGGTGGTCGAAGGTTACTCCTAGAAATTTCGCTCCTTTTTTTAATTCAATTTCTTGGTTGTTTAAGTGTAAAATGTAAAATGGTGCTGGGAGCTATGAATTTAGACAATATTTCCAAATCTTGGGGGGTGATTTTGATAGTAGGGCTTCTGTAGACGTTAATAATTGTGATTTCTTGTTATTTAGTTTAGTGTTGATAGCCAGGACTTCTAGGTTGGTTACGGGAATTTGCAAAATGGTATAATTTAACTTCTCTGCGATGTAAATGCCCACCCCCCCCCCGCCAGGGGGGCCTGGGTAATTATGTGGCCGAGGTCTATCTTTCCGAATGAAATTGTAGCCTGGTATTTTGAAGGCGTTTTTTGGTGATAATCTAGTTTCTTGAAGAGCTATAATGTCGGGGGCAATTTTGTTATGGGCGATGAGTGCCTTGAGCTCATGCCCATGCGCTCGGAGACTGTTGCAGTTCCACTGTATAAGTGCCATGGTTACTGTAATTTGGAAGAGGAGTGTAATAAATGCCATGGCGTGGGGCATGAATTTGGAAAAAGGTAGATTTGGTGCTTTAGTAGTTTAGTGGTTGGTGTTTAAAAGGGGTTTTTGATGGCGATGAGAAGACTGGCTAGACTTTTTGCGGTAGAGTTTAGATTTGTGTGCGAGAGGGTGTGTAGTTTTTGCTGTGGGTTTGTCCATGAGTGTGGCCATAATGACAAATTCCACTAATTTGTTTAGATTTTGGTTGAGTTTTTGTGGTGTGAGTGTTAGTGTGGGATTGTGGGCTGGTGGTGGGTTTTATTAAGTGTGTGTGTGGGGGGGTGGGGGGTGGGGTGTTGTGTTTTGTTTGTGGGTAGGGAGGTTGGTGGCTTGTGTTGGGAGGAGTTTGGGGGTGGGGAGGGCTGGTGGGTTTGGGTGGGGGTGCAGTTTGGGGGCGTGTTTGTTTGGGTGGGGCAGTTGGGATGGGTGTGGGGAGGAGGGTTGTTTGGGTGGAGGGTGTTTTGGGCGGATTGGGTTGGGTGTGGTTTGGGTGGGTTGGTGGAGCGTGTGGGTTTGGCAGGTGGTTGGTTGGGGGCGGTGTTTATTGGGTTTAGGTGAAGGTGGGGGTGAGTAGAGCGATGAGTTGGGGGTAGAGGAAGTGTAGGGCGAAGATGAGGAAGCTGAGAGGAGGGAGTGGTATGCGAGTAGTGGGCGTGCAGGTTTGGGCAGGTCGGTGTTTTTAATATGTTTGTTTAGCCTGAGTATGTGTTTTTGTTTAATGGGACATGTGTTTTGTGTAGCGGTGTGGCCGGTTGTGTTGCAGTGAATGCAATATTTTGGTTGGCGACATTCGTCTATTGTATGAGTGTCCGACCCGCACTTGGGGCATAGCATGGGGAGTTTACAAGCGTCGGATATGTGTGTGTATGAAAAGCAGTATTTACATTGTTGTGGGTTTTTCCGTGTAGGGTGAACTTTGTAGGTGAGGGCGCCGAATGTAATGTGGGTTGGGAGAGTTGTGGTGTCGAACGTGAGAAAGGTTGTTTGTGTGTTAGGGTTGTAGGTGGTGGGTTGTCTGTTATTGATTGCTCTGAAATTTGTGATTTTAGGTTGGTTGGGGATGGTGTTAGCGATGTCGATGTAGTGTTTGATGTCTGTTTCAGTTTCTCTTGTGTCGATGTATATAACTCCTTGTATAGATGTCTGCCAGCGTGGATATTACCAATTTATCTGTTTGCCGTCAATGAGGGTGTGATTAAGGGTGTGTTTTAATGATTGTTGGTCAGTGAATGTCATTTTAAAGCCTCGTCCGCAATTGTTTATGTATTTGTATTTAATTTTGTGTTGTTGGAGGCAAAGGGCGAATTTGTTAATGGAGTATGTGTGATTGAGCGGCGTGTGAGTGTTGGTGGCGAAGGCTAGTAGTATGAGCTTGGGTTCTTGGGCTTGGGGTGGGGTGGCTTGGTCGCATGTTTTTGTTAGATTGTGTGATTTCAGAGGAGAGATGTGTGGGCGTTTAGTGGATTTGGTTTTTGGTGCTTGAGGGTTGTGGCGCTGGGGGTGGTGGTTTGGATGGTTGTTGAGTTTGGAGAAGGGAATCAATATCGATACCAAAATTGATGGGGATGGGGTCGATTTGGTTTGGGGGAGGTAAGGGTGGGAAGTCTTTGGTGGGAGTAGAGAATAGCGAGGCCGAGGGGGCTGGGGAGGCCATGGTGTGATGAGGGGGCGGGGGAGGGAGAGTGGGCTGGGGTAAAATATACAATACACAAATGATAATACAAACAAATTTAAGAAAGAGAGCATATATACAAATGAAATGAAAGAAAGGGTATGATATAGTAGCGAGCTACAGTTTGAGTGATTTTTTTTTTTTAGTCAAAGTTTTAGCACAAGTAACACTTGCGTGGCTCACATCCCCAACTTGACCTCTTATA